>NC_142524.1:19969574-20002074 GCF_964205215.1 Stylophora pistillata
GTATTATTTTTTGAAATGAAAGTTGCCCGAAAATGTTGGCGTCTCCGATTGTTTTGTTGATTTTGTAATTAAATGGTTTTTGCTAGAGTTAACAAATGTAACCAAAAAAAAAGGCCATCAACAGAGACATTTATCTTTAAAAGTCGCCACATACCAATTTGTAGTCTTCTTAGTTCTTGCTGAATATCTTTCAGCTAAAATTTTCTCCAGCTCCTGTTCCGATAAATCCGGGAACGGGCCTGTTGTGTTTCGTTTTCGTTGTGCTTGTTGACTTGACTACTTGCGGGAAGGTCGAAATCCAAAACCGGAAAAGTTTGGTTGGCTTTCCATTTACTGATATCGCTTTCCGAAACTCTAACTTAAGGAACTCACACGACGGAAATTTTGCAGCTATTTTGAAACTGTACACGTCATTTTATTGAGCACGGCCGTGCGTACATAAAGATTTTGTTCATGTTAACGCAATATGAATTATATAGGACTAGCGCTCGCGATATGTTATAAACCCTTATCTTTATATACATATCTAAGCGCACGTTGATTTACCCTTTCCATTTTCCTTGTATTCCTTTCCCCACAGTGGTGTCATATCTGGTTACAATAATTAAAGTGAGGTAAAATAAATGCGCTATAAAGTGCTTCCTTGGTTTTATGAGGCAGGATATTTTTGAGCCTATTTAAAGCATTAGCCTGACCCGCCACCTTTCGACAGATTGATGCAACATGAGCATCAAATTTCAGCTTGTCATCCAATGTTACACCTTATAATTTTATCTCACTGGAAATAGGTATTGGCCTCCCTGCGCATTCTAACTGGAAATCACAATCAGTGTTTCCTAACATCAAACCCTGATATTTGTCTGGATTTGCTACCATCCCATCCTGTCGAAACCATTGTGTTGTACTGGCTAAGTCTCAGTTTATACCTTCCTCCAATGCTCGGGGATCATGGTGTGATAAATAGAGTTTAGTGTCGTCTGCATAACTAAGAAGTCTACAATTCTCAACCGCGAATACAAGGTCATTCATAAAGATGTTAAATAATAGCGGTCCTAGCAATGACCCTTGTGGTACTCTGGTATGCACACCCATCCACGTGGCGAAAGTATTCCCTAACTTAACCCGTTGATATCGGGAAGATAAATAACTCCGTAAGAGTGAAACGGAATTTTTTTCAAGTCCATAAAAATTAAGTTTCTCAAGGAGCAGATCGTGGGGTAGGCAATCGAACGCCTTGCTAAGGTCAATCGCTACCGTTCCAGTGATATTGTGCTTGTCAAGTTCAGCTCTCCAGTCCTCTGTTAAGGCTAAAAGAGCCGTGGGACAACTGTGAAATCTGCGATAAGCAAACAAGTAATCATGAAATATTGATTTAAAATGCTCAGTCAACTGCATGTGAATGATTTTCTCAAATACTTTTGAAAAAGCAGGCAATACGGTGACCGGTCTGAAATTCGTCTTGTCTAAGGCACTACCCATTTTGTGAAGGGGTGTAATTTGGCCTCGTTTCCAGTTATCCAGAACTGTTGTTATGATGGTATTAACTAGATCACTTAGAGGCTTTGCTATAGAGCCAGATGAAGCTTTAACAGCCTGTGGTGGAAAAAAGTCGTATTCCTGTGGTTTGTTCGTCTTGAAATCTTCAACTACCATTTTCAAAACATGATGGTTCGTGAACCGAAAACTAAATACATTGGCTGCT
Source organism: Stylophora pistillata (assembly GCF_964205215.1). NCBI lineage: Eukaryota > Metazoa > Cnidaria > Anthozoa > Scleractinia > Pocilloporidae > Stylophora > Stylophora pistillata. The sequence continues at coordinate 19,971,277 of NC_142524.1, forward strand.
TCATTGTTTACCTCAGGAATTCTCTTTAAATGAGTCTGGTCACTGAAAGCACTGTGATCATAAATAATTAAATCCTTCGTGATGTTAGTAAAGTACTCATTAAAGGTTTCAGCAACTTCACTCTGGTCCCTGATGATTCTGTCATTCTCTTTGAGAACAATAAAGTCCTCCGACCTGTGCCTTCTGGTAAGCATTAAAGGCCGCAGTGATTTCCAGAAAGCTCTCGGATTACCTGCTCGCGAAGTGCATAGCTGATCAAAATGATGTATAATAGATTGACGACACATAGCAACCACACGGTTTCTTTGACATCTGTATGCCTCCCAGTCATCTGCTGATCGTAGTTTTCGGCTTCCCGACCTTTCTATTTAAAAATGGTATAGACTAATTTATGATCGCTGAGACCTGTCTCCAGAGACCCTGATTGTAATTCAAAGCAGGCACGTTCGTTGCTATAATGTCTAAACAAGATTCTTTGGTGAGAGAAATTCTGGTCGTCTGTGTAATAAGATTTTGAAGATCATAGACATCACGGATATCTAGCCACACCCTTCCTTCTTTGCCATTATCTAGCGGATGTAGAATATCACAGTTCAAGTCTCCTAAGCATATTATGTTTGGACGATTAGAGATCGCAGCATCCAAGAAAGTAGACATCTCACTCCTGAAAGTGTTAATGTTTACAGATGGTGGCTTATAGCCACATAATAAAGAAATATGTTGTTGGCCAATATGAATATTGACCAAAATAGCCTCAACCTCGTTGGATTTAATTCTTAGACAATCCGAAGGTATAGAGTTACGAACGTAAACCACTATTCATCCTCCTCCTTTCTTCCGATCCCCTCGATACATTTTAGCCGGTGATAGCAAACTGCGAGTCAGGAAAAGTTTTATCAATTTTTGTTTCTAGAAGGCTTAGAATATCAAAGACCTCTATCCACTCAAGGACCTCGCTGAATTTTCCGCATAAGCTGTTAATATTTAGACTTCCAATAACACAATATTTGGATCCATATTTTGACAGGGTCTCAGTTATTTCAGCTATTCCTGTATTTGAGTAGCCCTGAGAGTCAGATACATTCAAGCATTCAAAGGTTTTGTTCAGTGATTCAACGCCTGAGTCTCCTGCGAAAAAAGAATCACTTAGTGGTGGCGGCAGGGCACAGCTTGTACAGGTCCACTCGATGTCAGGCTTGCTGAGGTAGTACTGGAAAATTGTATGTGACATCTGTAAGCATTTAGCGTGCGACCACTTGTTGCAACTAGCACACAAAATGGCGTCTTGATTCTTCCTCACAGCTTTATCACACTCGCTACAGGGAAATTTTTGCGGCGGTTTCGTCTTTCTAGGACCGGGGTTTGCCTGGATATCACCACATACCAGGACATCTCTCACCAGATTAAAACTGCTCGTTTTCCTGGAAGTGTATGGTACCCGGCATGTCGAGAAGCGCTTTGCTCGAAACTTAAAACTGATCAAATTTGTGTCAGCAAGTGGCATCTCGGTGGAAAACCAAAACATAGATGGTAAAGCAGCAGCCTGCAGAGCCCTTTGATCATTACTTCACCGTATGTGAGCTTCTTCGCGTAGAATAATTGCAGTCGTTAACAATAAAACTAAAAGTTCAAGCGAGTTCGGCAAGGTGCGACCGGCCGCCATCTTACATTCCTCATTTTGATAATTAAATGCAAACGAAAAAAATCTATAAAAGGAAAAAACTGATTCAAAAGGAAAGGTGTTTCAATTGCAGAGGAGAGATAATCTCCATTCAGAAAAAAAAAAAGAGGCACGCTTCTCAAATGCGAAATTTTTAACTGGCCAGATTTGTAACATGGATAATCACACCTTATATCTTTGAAAAGCCATCGATACAAAGTTTTATGCTTGACCTGATACCGCAGATAATGCGAGCTTTTCCGAAAACTGCCGCTGAAAATCAAGAGAATTAAAGTTTATATTCTGCAGGATATTCCTACTGGCACCCAAATTACCATATTTAGTATGGTCATTTGCAAAGCTTCAGTCAGACACTTGTGGTGTGCTCCTTGCAGTACTGAGACATATCAAGAGCTGGTGAAATTATTCCCATATACATTTTATACATTTTGAAATGAAAATTGTGTCATTTTTAAATGCCTTCTCTAACTATGTAATTTAAAGATACCCTTCTAGGTACACCTAATCCAAGTAAGGTTCTAAAAGTTTAACATTCTCTACAAGATAATAGCATCTTTGATACGTAAAAGATGTGATGGAGGTGTATGCTATAGGCGCTTTGGACACTTTTATCAAGACCCAATAGTTAAGTGGGCCGTCATCGCACAATAAAAAAATTGCTCTCTGTTCAGTCAGTTTTCCTCAGATTAAAAATTAGAAGAAACCTTTTTCCCCGTAGCTGGAAAAATTGAATCTATGAAGTCCATCATTACTGTTCTTGCTAATTGAAGAAAATTAATCAACATTTATCTTGAAATGAAGGCGGTATGGAACGTTAATTAGTTGAAATAACATGAAAGGATGATGTTTACTGCATACGTTAGTTCAAGTCTGTTGATTCCAAGCACTCACTTTTTTTCTTCTTCTTCTTTCCTTTCGTGTTAACAACAGCCAATAGTTACCCAGGGAAGCTTAATTATAACCTCTATTATATTCAAGTTTTTAAACTTAAAAGTTCCTCTGTCACCAAAAATGAAGTGGTAAAATTAAAATGCAAATTTGACTACTTACAGATTGCAGAAGCTGTTAAAGACAAAAGGCAGAAGTTTTTCACGTTCAAAATTTACCAACGCACCCTCGGAGAGAGTGTAATAGGTTAACTCGATGTCATGCAATTTCATTGTCCTACAACAAAGCGTTTACTATTTCTTGAAACGCAACACCTGTTTTGAACAAGGCGGAAGTAACAAGAAAGTACTGCATAATGTGTTGAAGTTTTCATGAATTGCACTGTCGTTTTTGTTTTAATTACTTCGGCCCATGCTTCTCAGGAAACATTTAAGTGTTATCTTGATGAGATGTGCAATCAGGAAATCATAAAAGTAGACCAAACCAAAAACGAGTTGTATCAGGCATTGTTTTTCCCCTTCCCCCTTTCGTCAAAACTGAAAGAGCGCCTGATCGCAGATTACGTCGATATCGTCAACAGTACTCTAAACCTATAACCCAGAGACGGCGACAAGTGGAGCAGCAAATTACTGACTGAAATAGGTGGGAATACGTGATGGTTTTTATAATATCCTGGTAAGTAATATGCTGACAAATCACGTGAGTAAAAATGAACCCCGCGCATAGGTTCAGTGACGTTCAACAGTTGGGAGAATAATTCAGTCAAAAGTTCCCTTACAGTTTGTCTAGTGTTCGTGTCATGATCTTTTTTGTTCCTGATTTCAATTGGCTTGGCTTTATTTTCCATTGCGTGACCTGAACTTTTATACGTCGCCACTCACCCAAAAATCATGGGAAAATATGTCCACTGTACAAAGAAAAGTATCACAACCTTAAAAAAGCCAAATTCTCCCAAAGCTGTTCTAGATGGCGCGAAAACGGCGAGGAAAATATAACGACGCAGCAGGAAATGTTTTGCCCTTTTCCAGTCTTCTTGATATTCGGTCAACATAACTGAAGTTTTAAATTTCCTTTGGCTTTTGCCACTAAATGTTAAAAAAAAATTAAAGGTTCGATGGCATGGGGAGAATTAGTCGGGCAAGATGTGATGGGACGAGGCAAATTTGGAGTGGTTCTTGTCACGCCCACAAACAAAATTGTTACACGCTCTCTAACTGATTATGACAGGTGTCAGATCGTGATGTTTCAAAGTTTCCTTGGAAGCCTTTTAAATCACCTTTATCATTACACATAAACAAATATTTCGGTCAAACTTCTGTATTTAATTTGCATTACCTCTGTCTTAACTTCCAATTGCTTTCTCAAAAATTTTTCAGTTTACATAGGATCTTGGCGTAATTACATCCCTTAAACATTCGCGTTCTTCTGGAAAGCATTTCGTTACGTTTTATAAAAAAATAAAAATGTTATTCACCAACCTAAGTCAGGCAGAGACCTCGGGCACAGATTTTCCCAATACGGTCCCTCCCCCGACTGGTGAATAACATAGATACCCTTCCAGGTAATTAGAACGTGCAATCAAAATTATCAGATTTATTCAAGAATGATTTATCCGCTCCGACGAAGGGCTAACGCTCGAAACGTCAGCTTTTATAATCGTAACGGTGGCCAATTTACCATTTCAACTTTGTTGATATTTTCGAATTATTTCGTTACCCCCACCGACGCAGCCCCAAACAGTTTCTTTAGAGACTATCAACCTTTATTTATTCAAGAACTGAATGGCTTCGGTTGAAAAGGAAATTAATCGATCACTCACTCTCACCATCATTAGCAAAGAAAAAGAGGTCCTTTCTTTTTCAACTAAATAACCTGTTTCCAGGTTTCCAGCCGTCGTCGATTGGCTACAATGTAGTGAGGAAGTCGATTCTGTTTTCCCATTAGTGAATTTCTCATCAACTCTGGTAAACGAATAAGAAGAAACCATTTCTTTAGCTCTGTTACAGCTCTTTGTCTTACTATTCAAATGACTGGCTACAGGTGTGTCTGGTCGCTACCAATTGGCTAGAACTTAATCAACAACAAATAATCCCCAAGATCTTAAAAACAGAAAACAGGAAGTCAATTGTGCCACCGCATTGCACAGTGTTTCGTCTTCAAACGATAACTGGTTAAGTTCCTGATGCACAACTTTAATGCGGCACCAAGTGCGCATGCATGCGAAGCTAAATTTCATCTCGTACCTCCGGAAATCAGTCATGTCTGCTGATTTCAAGCGTCATCTCATTCTCTTTTGCGTGTCCTCCCTCTTCACCCCAACCATCTGTTCTACAGGTAAATACTTTATTATTCCCTTTCTCGGATTTTTTATCTGTTGAATTATTGCATCAAGAAGTGTGATGTCTATGCTATATAACATTTCATTCCAAAAATACTACTCCTTTAAAATACATTTTTTTTTAAGAAACAAACCTTTTAATCTTCATACCACCATAAATACGGCTTTATTATAAAGCGAATATAACTTTTTTGTTATCTTGCATCGGTAATAGAGTATAAAATTTTCATCTGAAACACTTCGAAGCAGTCTGTGTTAGGAAGACTAATTATCAGTCATATTTCCACGCACCTGTGTAGATCACATGTTTTGAACCAAACTTTAATTCGTTTCCATCGTCTGCCATTGAAAATGCTTATTTCACACCTAACCTAGTCCTTTCTTTTACTCTTTATACTTCTTTGAGGAGGCTTTGAAATTTCACTAGAATTCTCACTCGGTTGGTTTTAGGGAGAAACAAACGAAAAGAAAAACATGCCCTATTTAAAATTACAGTTTATAATACACAAGATGTGTTTCAAACAAAGTTAGGTTAATAAACCAAACATAAAATGATTTTTGAAATAACCATTAGATAAAAACCTTTACCATCTAGGCTTTCATAGTTAATATGGTTAATCTATGGTACAAAATATTTATATTCATTAAGTCTTCACTTCAAATAGAAAAACAGAATCGTTAGGTTTGGCCGTTCAATGGCTTGCCTTTCGGGAACTGAATGATGAATCCTAAATATTTCATGAGGTCATTCTTCTAAACTTATTTTTATGTTCCTCGAAATAAAAAAAAACACACAATTTCCTTTTTATTGCTTCTTATGCAGCCAAAAAACGTAATTGAAGTATAGAGACAAATTAGGGGTCCTCCTTTTAGGGAAATGTTTTCTGGTAGAGTTCTCTCCCGGAGGAGTAAGAATGTTAAAATAAGTGTATTATACCGCAACTGTTTGAAAAATAAATGAGGCTTCTGGAACACTAAGAAGACAGAGAAACCGAGAAAAATATTCATTATTGGGGCTTTGCTTTATATGGATATTAAAGATGATGTACAGAGTATGTAAAGTGTTTTGACGTTACGCTTTTTATGTTTGGTGACACATTTTGAAAACATTTCAAATTCAAAGCTTTCGCAATACTCATAGTAATTACAAATAGCAAATGTTATAAATTGAGAAAATTTGCCAAATTGTAAGGGGTTCGTTTATTCTTCCCCCTAAGACAGAAGGGCGACTCGATTGACTTGTAGGAAATACTATTGTCTAGAACAATATTGAGAAAATCTATATACAGAATTAAACCTAGTATTCACTTTAAAATATCTTTAACACCATTTGTATATACATATAGCTAAAGTTCGTTGTCTTCCGCTTCAGAAACAAACGGTTTGAAGCAAGACGGGTTTCCTCTGGACAAGACATTTAAGCAGCGCCACTTTTCAAAAGAACACTTCCATTATCTGAACGTAACTTCAGTTGGAATATTCAATTTTTACGACCTCTTAGACTGCGTATTTAAATGTATCACAAATCCGCTATGCCTCTCGATAAACATGGCCGCCTCCAAAGAAGCAGAGGGAGAAGTTTGGTGTGAATTGTTATCTTCAGATAAGTACAGAGACGCCGAGAACTACAACGAAAACACAAGCTCGCATCATTTTTCCTTTCAGGTAGGCACTTTTTCTTGGGCGAATAATGCAATTGCTGACTTTAAAGATATATGCGCCATTCATCTCAACCACTATTCAAGCATTCACTGGTCTTAACATTAATTATTTATCTATTCATTTCAGTCTTCTTGTTCTTCTTCGCCATGTCAAAACAGAGGAACCTGCATCCCGAATTACAAATACCACTCTTACGAATGTCTCTGTGAACAAGGTTTCGTGGGAGAATTTTGCGAGAAAGGTAATTGACATGTCAATATTTCCCATCTACATTCAGTATGAATTGTCGCTAAAAAATGTCCTGGGAGGGCCTATGTTTTATGTTTCTGCTCTTCTCTTGCTTTTTCTTTTTTTCTTCATTATCAACACTCAATTTTTTTTTTTCAATTTAGATGTTGATAGATGTTGTGAATAGGAAATCGATTAAGTAGAATTAAATATCACACTTAAACTCTGAATGTGAAAGAAGTGGATAAATGGATGAATAAATAAATAAATAGAAAAATGAGACTTATTCTGATCTTTCTTTTACGTTTTTCCTCTTAGGCTTAAAGTCGTGCAATGAATTGCATAACGTCTACAGGTAAGTCTATTTCTGAGTATTGTTCAGCAATTTGAATCCAAAATTACTATCAAGCAACTCAATTGATGAAATCAAATTGTTTTTCCACACAAATAATCCCATCATTATTTGAGCCCCGTCGTTCACGAGACGAAGTTTATGTTAGTGATCTCTCTTCTACCATTACCCAATATTCTCTCCTAAGCTTGATTAAGACAGCTTTGGTAATATATAAAAGATACAACAAACAATAATACGTGCACGGTTGCAAGAAATATTAATGTTTCATTATGATTCATCAAATGTTTTTGCGAGCGCGCTATTGGTCGAATCGCATTACGTGACGGAATATTCTCAACCAAATACGGGGAAAAAATACAAATACCTTAATGCTATTTTGCCAGTCTAAAATGCTACATGATATAATTACAATATCGCGCGAGCTCGGATTTCGTAATCGGAAATGGACCTGAGATGACCTCCGTCTGGCGAATTTCGGAGCACGCTTTCCTTATTTACGATCCCTTAATTATTTTTGCTCAAGCGTGCGTCTAAACGCAGCACGTGACCAAATATCCCCCAGCTAACACTCACGTTTAAATCAAGATGAGAGGGGGTTTTGTGGTTATTACACAAGAAAGGACATCTTTTTTGTTCACTAAGTCGTATCAGAGAACTCTCAAAAGAAATCTTCCCACGGAGTAAACAGTAGGCTGTTCGTAAAAATTTTTTCACCCGCGTTGCAAAATATTTGAAGGATGATAAACACAATAACCTCTTTGGCGCAAACCTTTGTACAGAGATTTCTCTGCGTACATAATCTGTTCTAAGATGCGAACAATTTTCCGAGAGCAAAGCTCGAGGAAAACTATGAGTGATACAATGAGCCTTCGTTCTTTTAAAATTTCTTCTTTTATTGAGGAATGGTTCAGTAGGTTGCCAGGCTGTAACAGGAGTGATAAACGCGAGTGATCGTTTTCAATGAAATCATCCACTTACCATGATAGATGAAGTCACCTTCTTGTTGGAGGTTTGCTTAGGAGGCGTTCTGGAGAAGGCTGATATTTCATCAACAGAGAAAAAAATCATCTCCAGTAGTCCACACAGCTTTTTGTATTAGTACTACATTAACATCATCATCATTGTAACGATTAAATCATTCTTTTTGATTTGTTAGTCAAGGTTATCAATTTTTTTTAATAGATCTTATGTCAGTCAACTGGTTACTCTCCGTGTGGACTCCAAACCAGTCTCTGTTCTCTGTCACATGGGAGATTTTGGATGTGGAAATGGAGGATGGACGCCGGTTATGAAGATTGACGGAACCAAGGTGACTATTTTTCCTTTTTATAGGGTCTTTCATTTGTGTTTACAATAATCAAAGCCGGTTCACTGCACAGCCATAAATCTTACAGCGTTACCAAAGTATGTGGTTGGATAGAAAAACTATTAGTTGCTGAAGATTGTTGTTATTGTTATATTAATGAATTACTCTTTTTCAGAGCACTTTTCATTATCACGCAACATATTGGAGTGATCATGAAGAATACAACCTCCCTGGGGGGAAAACTGGCTTTGACCGACAGGAAACTAAGCTACCCACTTATTGGAACACATCCTTCTCCAAGATCTGTCTCGGTATGGAGATCGACCAACAGCTCAGGTTTATTGTCATCAACAAGCAGGCCGACTCTCTGTACTCACTGATCGCTGATGGGCGGTACCGTGCCACCTCACTGGGTCGTAACAAGTGGAAAAAGTTGATTGGCTTAAAAGCCTCTTTACAGAAAAAGTGTAACAAGGAAGGGTTCAATGCCATTTGTAGTATGAGTAGATATTCTAAAGCAAGAATTGGTATTGTTAGTGACAGCCAGAAATGGTGTAACTCGTGTAACTCAAGGATCGGATTCGGTACAGGAGGAGTCCCTGACAATTCCATCACGTGTGGTAACATGGCAACCGGTAATTCAAATATTGCCATGGGATACGTCTTGGTACAGTGAAGGGGAACTTCTGCAAATTAAACCAATAATTAATTTAATCATCAAGGTACATACTTCTCGTATTTCGAGAACATTCCTTGGATATGGACCCACGTCAGTGTAAATGTAAAGTTTTATCCTAGATCAATCTCTAGCCATTTTTTCTAATCTCCTGCATCGGAAATTGAAGATACTGAAATTATCTCGTGTAGAAAAAGATTGAATAATAGTCATTGAAATCTCAGATAAAAGTTAAGAATCTGCCGTAAGTCACAATTATTAGCCTAGGGGGTAGAGGTGGAAGGGCCAAACACCACTTCCCCCCTGCGTTTCGACTGTCAAATTATCGTTATAATCCCTAAAAGATCGAAATGGGGAAAAACGGTTAGGATTTGTGGCCTAATTGTATATTGGAACGATACTTGAATAAAATAGACTACCTTTCTCCAGATGCATCTTTTCTTGTCTTTCTTCAGTAGAAGAGTTCTGGATTTATCAGCTTAACTAATAAGCCCAGAATTAAAAACGCGGCAGAATTCTTCTCTGATAACTTCCTCGGTCCCTCCGAAAAGACTTGCTGCTTCGATGTAACACTCTTACTAGACTCAATACTCATCTCGTGTCCCAACCACATCACCAGTTTTTCCCAAAAGCCCTCATACCGCATTGGTATGAAGATCAGATAACAACTCAAGTTCATTCCTATCAATAAGCAAGCGGACCCCAGGCCTCTCTACAGACCCGATGCAACATGGAGGGTTTTAATGCTGCTTGTAGCCAGGGAGGCTCTAAAGCCAGAATTGTTACCGTTAGTAACAGCAACGAAAATTGCAAGTCGTGCAACCCAAGGACCGGATTTGGCGTAACTCGAAGACGTGTGGTAACGAAGAAATGTAGAAAATGGAAAAAGGAAAAAAAAAACGCATCGTAGCCATGGGATACATCATAATACAGCGAGAAGAACTGTTGGACATAAAACGGTCTTAAAGCTGCAAGATACGAAACACAAGTTTTCCGCAATTTTATTATAAAGAAATGTAATGTGGATCAAATAGGATCTCGCAGAGATGAATTCAACAACACTTAAGGGGGTCTACGTCTAAAACTGCTCATAAAAGAGACACAGGGTTTGTGTGGGTCAGTATGCATTTATTCACAAGGAACCCACAAAAATGGCAATTTACCATCAAATTTGTCACAAGGTCATCAACAATTCTCTGTGGGAAGGGAATCTGTCCCAGATTTCTCATCTTGGTCAATTTTAGGTTCTTCTTCTTCAGCAATGTCTATCGGTTCATCGGAAGAACCTTTGGATCGCGAGAGCCAAGTAAAAATTAAGTGGCGCATTCTGTCTGAGCTTCGCATTTTCAAAAGCGGTGGGCGTTTCCTAGTTGCGTCACCCTCCCCTTCGTAAACAGTTGACTCCTCAGCAATATCCTCCATCATGCCTCGACGAGGATTTTTCACTTCCGGTTTTGTTTCCGGAAGATTCGAGAAAATGTTGGTCCGCCGACCTCTTCGAGGTGGAGGTTTTGGCTCCTCGTTCAGCTCCCCATCCTTTTCGAAAGACTCGCATTTTGTGGGTTCTTCGCTGGCCTCAGTTATATGCTGAGCAAACGAGGAAATAGCGCTGTTTATGCTAGCCTCATGCATCGCAGAAAATAAACTCTGCCTTCGTCCCCTCCTTGGTCTAGGAGCAACCGCTGGAGTCATTGTATCGAGCTGTGCAATTTGGTTTTCGACGGTCGCCACACGCATATGAGAAAACAAATCTTGCCTTCTCCCCCTGCCTCTCTCTTGAAATGCTTCAAAAACGGGTGGAAGTACATCATCATCATCGTTGCCTTTACTGGCAGTTCTCCTTTTAAAGCTACTTCTATTGACCCCAACAGTGGTTTCTGAATCGTCTTTAAACGCATCTGCGATATCAGAAATCGTTGCCCGTTTTCTAAATCTGTCGAAAAACGATCGAACTTTTCGGAACGCAGAACACCCGTCCATCGGATCGAACGTTTGGGACCGCGAATCGAACTCAGAAACTTCATCTGCAGCTCTCTTTACACGTGATCTCTTGGCACTAACCGTGAAAATTAAAACACAGGTTATAACTTCCCCGGTACGAAATAAAGTTTGCAACGTCCACCAGTGCCAGGCGTCCACGTACTCAATGTCTGTATATACACCAAATACACCGACTGCGGTGTAGATCATAACGCCGCAAATGAAAAAATTCGCCGCGGCAGAGGCGTAAATGAGAAATATATAAATTTTATCACCTTTTTCCTTGATCTGTTTATGACTGAAGAGTTGCTTGTCGAGTTTGTACGCAAGGTTTGCGTATCCGGCACCCAATGTAATTCCCCATATGGAGAAGAATAACTGACATAGTAAAATCATGATTTTCGCTTCCATGTAAGTTGAGACGATTGAGTCCGAAACGATAACGAGTACAAAATGGAATGTAATCACGATTGAAATTGTTCCAAGCTTCTGAAATCTCGGAGGGGCAATGGACACACGAGCGGTTTCTACCAGAGCTAATATTATGAGGGAGTCAGAAGCGGTGAGACAAGGACCGCCAATGGACCATAAGAGGCGCATTGTGAAAAGAGCCTTTATTAAGCCCCCTTGATGATACGGATCCAAAAACAGTACAAAGGCCCTGCTTGTACCAAACAAGAGCACCATACAGTTTAAACAAACACTTAAGTATTTTCCTCCTAAGCCGTCGTAAATGTTCAAGATGACGTAATAACCAGCATAAAATCCAATTGCAAGAAATGCGATGGCGAAGAAGTAAACATGAATGTACCAAGCTGCCTTCCATTTTTCAAAGGCTTCACTCCACCTTGGCCCTGGCTCCGGCCAAGTTTCAGGTTCTGTATATGGCTCGGATTCTCCTGCTTGTTCACTTATTGCCTCTGAAGTTGACTCACCCTCTGCCAGCGCCTCTCCTTCAGTATGAGGCTCAGCCTGCTTAATCTCTATTTCAGGACGAGGTTCAGTCGCGAAGAGGGTGTTTGCCTCACTCTTAGATTGGAAATGAATTTCCTTGTTGGTAGTTACTGCTGCGTGAAGAGAAGCTGTGGCCGAAACGCTCCAACTCCCTGGAATTTGTGCTGCACTTGCGGTTACTCTCCATGTGTCGACTGAAATTTGAAAAGAAATACCATTTAAATCAATTTGTAACATCGTCAAGTGTTAACGACTATGAATTTAAGTACTGACTGAGGCAGTCTATTTCTTTCGAGCTAAATTGCGCTTTCTTTTATTCTTCTAGCACCATGCCCTTGATAAAACATGTGTTTTAAAGTTATATTTTTTGTAATAATGCTTTGAAACATAACAAATATCACGTACGAAGTTGTATCGTATTTTCTTTGGATGACTTTTCGTTCAAATTATTCCTTCTGATAGTAACGGTTAAACCTCTAACTCACAGAAAGATTATCATGTAGCTTCTTTTCTATGATATCCAAACGTTATCCTGCAAATAGATAAGGAGAATCTGCAAACTTATCAGGTAGAAGGGTTTTATCTTGATCTAACACCAAATTGCTGAGGAATATGTAGCAATTACAGGAGAGAATTAACGAACAGATCTTGGTGGTTAATGGGATATAGCTACCCTCTACTCGAATTCTAATTAATTGTCATTATTTCCTCGATTCGGCCTAAGTTCCGTCCACATCAATTGAACACCTTCGTCGAAAACTGAGCTTTTCGAACCCACCACAGGGTAATAATAATAATACATTTTTCTGGCACAATCTGCACATTAATATTTGCGAGGGACTTTGGCCAGAATGAATTGAGCAACTAACGACTTTTTTGAATCGAAATATTGCAAGAGCACTCAGTTTGGAAAATTTTGCAAATAGGACTAGACAGCGACATCGGACACTGCGTTCCCTTCTCTCTGCGAGGCAGTTCGGTGCTCCACAAAATGAACTAAAAAATTCTCCGTTGAGAACTGAGCTTTCGAATGCACCAGGATATTGACAAACGCTTCTGCCACCATTGAAAGGGGACAGATGACAATGTATCCGTTACTGCGTTTTCAGATTAAAAAAAGTCAATTTACAATTTGTAGGGCGTAGTGCGTGCGAAGCCCTTTGAAATGAGGTATTTTTACCTCTGCTAACCATGTCTTTTAATTAAGATCTTAGAATTTTACAGTTATATAATTATAAGAGAATCACTTGATGCTCACAGCATAGATTCTCACTAGGTTCAACAATCTCATCCAGCTTTTGAGGATATGGGTTTTTAAATATCACTATCAAAATGCGTATAGTTGGAATAATCTGATAGGAACCAACTATTATTTATCATAGCTCTAAATCTAGTTCATATGAGGGATTCGCTTTTAATTTTAAAACCATATTCTGTTTTTTTTTCATCATATTCATAGTTAAAAATAACATTCAGTTTTTATGGGCGAAGAGGTGAATATATAGGTGGATATTTTTCGACGGTGTAGATACCCACTATTTTTAGACACTGAGGTTATTAATTTTTTTGTTATACACCAGATAATTTCAATAGCTAGTAGACCAAACGAATCCTTAATTTCTGACATTTTACTGACAGATGGTCGGAAATCAGACTGATGAATTTTTCCTCGTGCAATACTTACTCGTGGTAAACAATGTCTTATTGTTTGAAAAGTTCTCATTTCGCTTCGTTGCAGATAAGTAGGACTTTTAGAAGTTTTTGTTACCGAGGTAACATTTCTTCAATTTATGCAACTGATATAAAACCTTTAAAACTTAATCTTCCACTTTGATAGCACTCTCTATCTGTTCTTTGACGATTTTTTTACAATAAAATCACAATGTTCTGCAATCAAACAGTTTTTCAAACTTTGTTGTCATTCTTGTATTTTCCGTGAGCCCTGTTATCGAAAACATTTCCCGTTTAGTAACCAGTGAGAGAGGAGAGCCATTTTATCTTTCTGCCTGTTCTAGAAGCTGAATGGTTCTTTCCTACTAATCTCTAAGCTAGTCAATCAGCGAGCTCAAAAGGCACTATGTGTACACTGCTGCATATAATATATCAAAAAATTAAAAAACATGAATAAATAAAAACAAAAAGATCTATAGAATAAGCCGGTAAGTTTTTACTATCACCATTTCAATTAAATCTAGCTCCCTGTTCTGGCCGCTAATTAACATCGAAACACATAAAAACATGTTTTACTCTCCCCAGGCAAAACAGATGAGAGGCACCGACAAAAACAAACAGTACGCAAATCGATATAACAGACTTGTGGTATCAAAGTGCATTCTAATGATGAACTACTTAAACAAAACCCATGTAAAATGAAGTGATAAATTATGCAGGAAGATACAATGCACTCAACGTTTCATTGTTGCGGGCAGAATCATATTTTTTTCTATAACTGCAAATTCCAATGATATTTTACCCGATATTGTTGGTGTAGCTGATACGACCGTCCTCTGCGCGATAACGGATGTCCCGGATGAAAAAGGCGGCTTTACTGCCCGACAGTATACAACATTCAAGCATCCATACCATGTGGTTATAAAAACCTATAAGAGTAAATGTATTCAACCACGCAATTCGCAATTGAGGATAGAAGGATGACAGAACTGTAACTTGATAAAAGTAAATTTTCAAGACTCTTGTAAAGGTAAAAAGCGAGTCAGGGTAAAGACTTGGAGATAGTAAATAAATTAGACGCAGATATTATACAGAAGACGTTATTTGTAATATTTGTAACAAAAATTCTCGACATCTGCGGCAATAAGGACATTGACTCCGCAATTAGCAGTCTGTGGAAAGTTTTGAATAATTAAAAGTGAAATTTCGGGGAAAAAAAAGAGCAGCGTGGAAAGAGATGAGACTTGCTGTAGGCGAAGCTCCCCAATTAGATCCTAACTGAAATTGTCTGATAAAAGTTAAAGATTATGAATCCTAAGGTCGTAATAAAATGGTCTTATTGGAAAAATAAAATACCTAAATGTAAAATTAGAAGGACTGGTTTAGGAAGACGCGTCTTGAACTTTTAAATGTGTATTCTTAATTTCTTCAATAAGGGAAGTGCTTTTTTTATGTCATTCAAACTTTTGTTTTTGTGAACGCTTGAAAAATCGTCTTCGTCATTTTATAACAGTATAATCTTTTAAAAAACAATTTAGCTGTGGTCTTCAACAATTCAGATTGCTGCCCTTGACTCCTGAATATTGAAGCTTTTCAATAACAAAAAAAATATTATATTCTGTTATTCATATACATCGAGAGAACATCTACTGGTGACATTCAAACCTTGACCGATAGTTGTTCCGCTTACCGTGTAAATCCAGATTTGCATTTCCCTCGACTAAAAGATCCTCAAGCTCCAGAAGGTGCTTCCTTTAACTGAGAAAAACAAAGCAATATCATTGACAAAATCTGATTCAACGGGTCCGTTTTACGACTTCGCAGTTGGTTATCTCAGGGCATTTTCTTTAAACTATGTGTCCCTTCGGCAGTATTCAAATTTTTTTGTCACTGTATGTTAAGAGTAGAAAAGCAGAACACTTCATCTTCTCTTTGTTTACAGGAAATAGACGCACGCCAAAATTTCGCACTTCAATAATAGATAGCCCGCCGGGTAGAAAGAAAAATTACTTTTTGTAATGGAGACCACTCGATAAACGTATAATTCTGTGGAACACAGGACGAGTCAAGCTAACTACCAGGCCCCTTTTTATTTATTTTTTTTTTAGGTCTTATTGATGATTTTCTCGTCCTACATCATGGGGAGAAAATCCTTCCAGTTGGCTGGAAGTGCAAGATCATCGTTCCTAAAATCAGCTTACAGAAAAAAATTTAAAATCTTTTCCTACTGGGTCTTTTTGCAGACTTTATCCTTCTCGAGGTGGACCGAAGAAAATCTTGATCGAGGGCATCATCATTGCAATTTAAAACCCAACAATTCTTATTTACCAGCTCGCCATTTTAAGGACAAGTTTGTATACTTACTAAAACCGTCAAGTAAGAAATAAACGTGTTAGTTATAAAACCAATCAGAAGAAAGCAAACACGTCCATTATCCTCGTTATCTATGTTGATGATTTACCAACCTGAAAATAACATAACGCCATGTCATGTTAGACAGCAAACTACAGTGTTGCATGAAAAATTAGAGATAGCATTTATAAAAGGCGAAATATATCGATCTATCAAGGAGCTGAATTATATTTCTGTATCGACACTGTCAAATCATCGAATCCCCTTGAGCGGAAAATAATCCCACCTATAGAAGATTGAAGACAGGTGGTCTGGGCAGGGAAGCAGACAGCTTTAATTTAACAAAGAAAGAGAATATTTGGTACAGAAGTGGCTGACGTATGCGGAAAAAAAACATTGCACTAGGTAGATCCGAACACATCACGAAGGCTATCTAAAAAAATGTACAATTTTTCAAAACTAAATTTCCTTTCGGTTCTCGAACCTTCCTTTCGTTAAATACTACGACGTCAAATGAAGTCTTAACACAAGCCAAGTGGATTACGCATCTCACGGATGGAATGTCAATCAATTCATGGCAGGTTACTCTATCCCCCGACCACTTTCCTGACAGTTAGCCATGGCAGCACCCAATTTCTACTCATGCCGTCATAAAGGTGTTGAAAAACTTTCTTGTCCATGAGCACACCAGGGAGTACGTTTCTTGAAAGTCATGGTTGTCACCGGTTAAATTTAGAAATGAGCCTTGTGAGTTTTACAGATATTTTAAAAACAGTCCTTAGAGCTCTGGCCTTGACCTATAGGCCGTTTGCTTCCTGGGGTTTACAAGCACGGATTTTGTGTTGGCCATAAGGCGGGAGCCCAAACTTCACATTTCCATATCTATTATTTGAATATATCAACAAAGTTGAAATGGTAAATTGGCCACCGTTACGATTATAAAAGCTGACGTTTCGAGCGTTAGCCCTTCGTCGGAGCGAAGTTGTGGCCATTTCAACTTTGTTGATATATTCAAATTATTTCGTTACCCCCACCGAAGCAGCCCAAACAGTTTCTTTAGAAACTATCACCCTTTATCCATATCTATTATGCCCATTACTTCTCTGTCTAAATCGAACTGTTTGGTAATTACGAATAGGTGTTTGCAAGCATTGCCTTGCACAGAAGTATAGATGCCTTATGACTTTTATATCTCATATGGAATTCTAACTTAATATATCGAACGAGAAGTGACACTGTAAAGGAAAGGATTCTGAGAACGACTTTGTAATATTTGAATGTGGACACCTGATTCTGAAAAACACCTTTTTGTTGATTTTGGAACGCACGCTGAATACGAATTTAGGTCGAGATATTCAAAGCAAGATAAGTACCAATCCAGAGATAACTGGAATGAAATTTTTTTTGTTACACATAACATTAAAATATAAGATCATAAAAAGTAAGAACTTGCAAGAGAAGAAGAAGAAATTGCTGAGGATTCGACAGTATTCGTTCGAAACCGTGCCACCATGGTACTATACAGGGTGCTCCTAGGTAAAGTCTGTATATGAGCCAAGTGGCGTAGCTACAATGAAGCGACTAGGAGTATTCTCTTACCTCCTGGGTGGGATGGTAGTCCATCGCAGGGTTACCTCCCGGCAATAGATTCGTCGGTACCGACTTAAAAACCTGGGTGAAGAGAAGCACTGCGAGGTTGAAGTGTCTTTCCTAAGAACACAAAACAATGTCCCCGGCCAGGACTCGAACCCGGACCACTCGATCCGGAGTCGAGCGCAATAACCATAAGGCCATCGCGCTCCTATCGTTTATATAACAAAACTACAAGTTTGGAATCCCCAACCAATGAGATTATCTTGATTCAAATAGAAGGCCTTTCGACAGTGAAAGTATACATATAGCCTTGCACGTCGTTGTATACCGGGGTCGACAATTTGCAAACATGATCAGAATAAATAAAGAATATTCTGATGGGGCAACATTTACCTTCAGATGAAATCCAGGAGTTTAAATTATTACCAACTTGGCATCCTTAAAATATTCAGAACTGAAGACTGGTGGCGAGTAATTACGATCACGGACGAGCATCAATTTGACAGAATTTAACATGAATCTTACTTGATCCGCTGGGAAACTTCCGCATGCGCAGTACTTTACCCCATGTACATATGTTTTACATGTTGTTACTGTTGTTTTTTTCGACTGTGATCAGTAAATGCACCGATTAAGAATGAAAAATGGTCATGCATGTTTCTAAAACAGTTTCTAAAATAGTTAGGACAAGTTCTGTATGCCTGAAACTCAGCGATTTTTTTCCTTTACTTAAAGATCTGGGTGATCTGGGCAATGCTGAGATATATTTGGTAGAGAGGGACATTACAGAGCATATTTTATAGTCTTAACTAAAATTATTCGGCCCTTAATAATTTCATGCCTTGATATTGTGCCGTTAATTTCGGAAATCAATTTAGTTTTTTTCGCCACCTTGTTAAAAATTGACGCACCATCAACGTAATCATTAAAAAGAGTGTAATATTACCCGAAAAATATTAAAATGAGACGTAAATTTCGAATCCCTCGGACGATTTAGCGGAAAACACATTTGAAGAAGACTTGTTTCATAATCTTATCCAAACAAAACACGGTTGTGTGCGCTATTTACGTTTTTCGGCCCAGGCGTTTCTTTTGCTGTAAGAATCCTTGAGGAGGAACTACGGATTAGCCTATAAGTAAAGCCTTGTGTAGCAACAATTCCTGGGAGAAAAGGGTGCACATTTCTGATATTTTCTAATTCAAACTTAGCTGGTTTGTTTGTTTTGAAAGAAAATATGTACTTTCCTTTCTTCGCCCGGCTTGCGAAAATGTTTTTTATTGTTATCAGTGCGGCACAACTTGACTAGCAAAACGCATATCAATTTTTCCAAATTACATCATCAACTTTTCCTTTCGTTCATGATCAGCTAGACAGTTAAAAATAAATGAAACGAACTAATTTTTGCCACCAACTTTTGACAACGAGATCTAGATAAATGTCTGTATAACCGTTTTTACACACTGTCTTTTTTTTTTTCACATCGAATGCGACAATGAGGGACAAGACAAATATCGGTTAATAATAATTCGCGTTCGCTTACCGTTTGCTGAAGTGCGGCTGAAATCTCTTTTTACGTCCCACCTTTGCACTGATGTCTTGCCCCAAACTAAGTCATTCGATCGCGGGTAATCCACAAAAGAGGCTGGATGTTTTGAAATTAAAGTATTCACTGAGGAAATTCGATGTTTTCACGGGCTGTCGCGAAGGAACCCATTTCAATTGTACTTTACATCTCCGAGCCAGCTGCCCGCTGTCAAAGAAGTAAAGAAAACAGAACCAGAAATACAAAGAATAGAGATGTCGGTCTCTTTTGGTTAGTAAGTTCCCATTTTTCTTCCTAATTGAATGCAAGAGACGCTTGAAATTCCCTTGGCGACCATGTCAACACTTATTATCCACAACCCTGAATTGCGCCTATTAAACTTTTTTTAACAATTTACGGCCCCAGTCAATAATAATGCTTTTAAATGTGACATCTTGTCCGCCAATGATGAAGAACTAAGACACATATATTCTTTTCGTTGACAAGCGACCGTTTACTCAATTTCGGACAAGCTGCACAGAAAGGAAGGCAATGAATAATGAATGCATAAATAAATAAAATAGATAAATAGATAAATAAGTCAATATATGATACCTAAATAAATAAATAATCAAATAAGGAAGAACGTCGAAAAGGAACGCTCGTCTTAAAGAAATGTTCGGTTTACGATAAAAATTCGCATTGAGATTTGCATAACATTGCAATGCTAGTAGACTTGAACCGCTATTTTTATCCATAAATTTGAGTTTTTTTCTTTTTTCAATGTTTACTTTTCCTTTTCGGTGATTCAAAGATTTCTCCTATATTTTCTTTAGAAAAAAAAATATCAACTCTTTATGACTAATGACTTTCACACCCCAAAACAAACCACACTTGACTGCAATTTTTTTTAATAAAACCTGACGCGACCTGGATTGAAAACGGGCTTTCATGAAAATATCAGAAAATTCAAGAAGTGATGAATTCTTGTCATGTTCAGATAAGACAAGGAGAGGAAAAATTAGAAGAAAAAATTAATGATTCGTTACAAATGCATTGTAGCCCGAAGGCGACTTAAAACTTGGAAGAACAAGATGAGCAATAATAAAAGGCAATGGATTCTAAAATAACCATGATATACCAATATTTCATCTCTCTCTGAGGTTTACCTTATGTTAAATGCCTCATTGTTTACCGAGCTCAAGAGCGGATGTTGTACTTTAGAAATATCCATCATTTTAACTGACAAAAATGGCAAGTCTTAGCACGTCCAAGAAAAGTTGCGATTGACTTTTATGCCGAGATTAAATGTCAAAAATGTATAAATATATGTTTTGCATCGACGAACGAGAGCGTATGCTCTAATTTATCACCTGTATTGTTAAATTTAGAATCAAAGTAAAAAATAAGTCACATAACGAGTGAAATTGCACATCTACTCAAGCGACAGTAAATTATGCACATAATTCATTAGACCTAAAACCAAATTTATCCGTTGATAATGTTTTCGAGGGGTTTTATCTTAAGCTTCTTGAATAAATTAATTTAAAGGTAAACGTTTATCATTAAAGCCTAAAACCTATGGATTGGATGGCAATTACTATGCGTCTCTGTTCGCTTTCAGTTTTGTGAAACAGTCTAAAAAATATTCAGTGGACGTTTAAGATAATCGCTATCACTTTCCAGATTTATTCATGAGCAATAAATTTATTAAGAAAAAACAAAAACAAAAGCAAATCATGCGTCTGCCAAAACATAGAGAATATTTTTTATTACCATCAGATATTTTTGTTTCAAACGATACTGCGGCAGTGGCTTTTTCTAGATAATTCGACCGATCATTATGTTTCATGATGATTCGTAAGTAAGGCTATTCCTTTTGTATGTATTTCTGTTTCGTCGCATCTGTCTAACACGTATTCAAATAACAGGCGACTTCTTCTCCCATCTACCTAATCATTACACAGGTAACTTATTCAGATGTTCATTCAATTATTCATTTTTTTCTAAAGCAGAAATGCAATTACCTTTTGTCTAAATTCCATCAATCAAATCAGAGTTGCAGGAAAATACTACGAAGTCATTTAAGATTTAACTATGTTATTCGTTCCTTGTTCTGAATGCTTGCAATCAGAAGATCAGTAGAGATTTCAACTGTCAACTCCGAAGTTTTACCAAAGCATCTCACCTGTAAACTTTGCCGGAAAAAAAAATTACAAATTTCTGAAAAATGACCGCAAGAAGGCTCGAAATTCCTTTTGTTTTTTTTCGAAATCGGTAACAAAAATTGCATGAAAATCAGTTGTTAGGGTACATAATTGTATAGTCCCTCCTGAGGGGTGGAGAAGCAAAAAGGCTAGCAGTCCATGGTTGTCTGACACGTCAGAAAATCTTAATCTTATAAACTCAATCGAGACGAACTTTTATTAGCGCTTTTTCTCTTTGTTGTGAAACTGTCCATTTTACGATCGTATAATCAATGAATAAGGTCTAGAAGAGCACAGTTTTTTTTCCCTGCTTTGGTGTCTACCTCCCTCTTCCCTCTCCAATACAATGTTGTGTTTTGTGTATCTGCCGTATCTGCGCCTGAGGGATCGACGCTTTTAAAATGGATTGAGAACTCCCAAAAACAAAACACTTTGTCGAGCAACAATATTTTACTCAGCAACTCATTAAAGAACTTTTGGCGCTACTTGCAACTGCTAAGATCTTTTATACCTACATTGCTGTGGTGACTTTTGTGCTTCATTGTGGGAACCACTCGCCACAAAGCCGCAGACGTTAGAGCTTTGGATTGAAATTCAACACGAATTTCCGCAGAGAAGTTCCCATGGAAGTATATTGAAAGTTTTTTCTTAGTTGACAACTCTCCTTGACCACCCGGTGAAAAATCGACAGACAAGCTTTTCGAAAAGGAATGATTTCATTGACAAGTTTACTCTGCAGATGTGCGTAGAAATTCTTATTTACCTCGAAACTGCGCTTGTGACCTTTTCCCAAAAGGGAAGTTTTAAATACTTCAGAAAATCTTATAAAGGAACTTGAGGCGTGGTTACTTAAAACACAATATAATTTGGATATATCAACAAAGTTGAAATGGTAAATTGGCCACCGTAACGATTACAAAAGCTGACGTTTCGAGCGTTAGCCCTTCGTCGGAGCTCCGACGAAGGGCTAACGCTCGAAACGTCAGCTTTTGTAATCGTTACGGTGGCCAATTAACCATTTCAACTTTGTTGATATATCCAAATTATTTCGTTACCCCCACCGACGCAGCCCCAAACAGTTTCTTTCGAAACTGTCAGCCTTTATTCACTTAAAACACAACCCCCTTTTAAGTTTTAAGGTCAAGTCAATCATATGTTTAACCGCAGTTTTCGTAATGAAAACAAGTTTCTTTAACTTACATCAAGTAAGCAACGATGGAAACTTAAAACAATCTTCTTGTAGAAATGGCATCGGCGCTATTTTCGCAGTGCGGTTATTCGTAGAGCGCAAACGAAATAGTCATTTCTCGCACGCTCGTTCACGTTAGCCCCGTGGAAAAGTATATTCTTTCGAAATCAGTAAATGACATGCTGTGTCTCATAATGGCACAAAATGATATATTTTCTATCCGTATTAAGTCTTTCTAGTATATAACACACAAGTGAACAGTTTTTCAGCGTACTTTTCTCGTACACTGATTGACTACCTCCAAGCTACTATCAAGACAAAATTTGAGCGTCCTGAGTTAAATTTCTGACCCTTTTTCGATAAATTGACAGAAATATGTAATTTGGGGCTATTGGGGGGGTTTATACTAAATCAAATATTCACCTCATTGTCAGTGAAAATAGTGGATATTCCGAACCTCTGAGCGGTAGGGCAAATATCCACCATTGTTTACCTCCACTTCCGTGAGAGATTTGAGTATAAAAATGAGGTATCGTGCAAAACTGTTTATCAGAAAATTAATTTTATCCAAAAGAAAGCGGAATCCAAAATTTCTATGAAAGGATACAAGTAGATCGGAAAAGCACTATGTTCGGTTCCCTCAGTTTTGTTTAACTAATTTGGTAAAACAAACGGGGGAATTGCATCCTCATTATCCAGTGGGAAACAGGAGTTATCGGAAGATGGCTAAATTTACCTCTAGGAACGGAAGGAACGAGGAGGGGGAGGGGAGAGAGCATTCAAATACACGTGATATCTCCTTTTTTCCCTTGACGCGAAAAAAAGGCAGTGCCTCAAAGAAATTTACCGTGTGGCGGATAACTGCAATTTAATCGTAAAACAACCCAGCAGTTAATGAAGCAGACTAGAAATAAATCGAATGTTGATATTGTCGACAAAAAATTTTCGACTCTTAAAGATATTTAAATCGCTCTCTAAAATACATGTATTGATTTGAGAGATTTGAATATGAAAAAAAAATATGTTGTTCTCCAAGAGAGATGTTTTTCTTCTTGTCACAAACGCGTAACTAGGAAAAGTCCTGAGTGCCAACGGATAATCGAACCACAAGCCTTCAAATTCCACGGTACGATGCACTACCACACATCTATAGAGCTCTCTGACGCGCAAGGCTTTTTCTTATTGCATTTGAGGGTCGGTCGCGTCTTGCAAACTTCTAAATCAATCAGCGCGCAATGTCGAAAGTTTCGCGCAAGTAATTTGAAGAGGAAAGATTGCAAATTTTAAGCTCGATAATGAAACAAAGGAAAAGGCTTTTTCGTCTTGTCACGAGCGTGAAACAACGAAAAAAGATTTTATTGATTTACCTTTGACTAAAAACAGAATATGAAATCAGATATCGAGTTTTATATTCACATTCTACGCCGTAAGAAACGCGCCGTGACGCCGTTTTAAGGACCATTTATTGTAGTTTGCCACAAGCAAAAACCAAATGATCCTCTTTTGATATTACTAAATAAGGAATTACGTGGACAAAAATAACAAAAGAAAGGTTGCAAAACATCTGTTTGTTTTCGTCGTAAAAAAATTAAACATTTAGCACGTAGCATGGTAAGAGCACGAGAAAATGTCACGAGAAATTAACGACCAAAACAAAAGTACACTATTTATTTTGCTCTTAATTCCTTTGACTTGAAACACTTCGCGAGACAGCGTTTTGAATTACTCGTATTGTTGTGGAGTTTAGGGGAGCCTTTTTCTAATCACGTTTTTTCAGTGGAACGTGCTTATCTAGAATTTACTTTCGTAAACTATTTTTCGCAATCGGTAATTAATGGACCTTCTTTCCGTAGGAAGTAGGTCAATTAACCTCTACGTTTAACTTGTTTTGCTGTTTTTGAACGGAGTCTTCCAAATAAGAAAAAAATATAACATCCATCCGGGTTTTTGTTTTGTTTTATTGTTTTGCAATACAGAGCTTGCAATTTCAAAAACGACGAAGGCAAAGTTCAAGCTATCGCGTTCAAAGCAGAGCTATCTTATTATTTACAAACACATTTTTGCATTTCGATGTAATTTGCGACAACGTCCAAGAAAACGCTGTCATTTTTTCTTCAAAAAATGCAAAGGTAATTCTAATGTGGTTAACTTAAATCAGTTAACACATATACAACCTTTACAGTAAATCCTCGATTCTTTTATGTTCCACTTTTCCGATGAAATACACTGCAAGTTAGCATGAAATGATAAGTATATCAGCGACCACATCTTACCTACAAGTCCTGCTCGTTTATCTTGTTTGGCATCCTTGTGGACTTGCATGGCCCCAGGTTTAGTTCTGACAAACATCGCTTTCGCGTTTTTAGTCAATGTATTCAGTTTGGAAGTTTACTTAAAGCTGTTGCCACTAACACGACCAAACGCTTCCGCAAGACTCTCCCACGCAAACGTTTCCGTGAGGAAGTTGTTAACCTGTTCTAGTTAGCTCAGATTGTAGAGCACCGGACGTACTGCCATTCCCTACGGTAGGTCGAGGGTTCAAGCTCCAGACCAGATCAACTCTCAGCGTCTTAGAATGATTGGGGAGAATGTGCTGGCCTTTGCTTTGACATCTGCAAAGGATTACACGTTCAGTCTTCTCAGATAAGGACAATAAATGGTAGGCCCAATCACCTGCGTCATCTCTCACAAAGAGAAGGGATCATTGCTCACAGTGCTTTGGTGTAGATTCGAGTCCGAAATTGAGGACATCTGCAAAACCTTCATTCAAAATTGTTAACTGCTCAATGCAGTCTGACCAAGTTTCTCTGCAAAGTGTTGTAAAACGTCATGAGCTAATGGACATGGCGCTATAGAAATAATGCATTGTTATTGTTAGTCCCATTATAGTTCTGCTTGTTCAGATTCCCTTAAACTAGTCATCATCAGGGAATTGGTGTTTATTATTCCCAGTCAGATGAATTGTACTAAAGGCATGTTTTTATTATCCCCAGTCAAATGAACTGTAATAAAATTATGTTTTTTTACTACAGTCTTTAAATATTCAGGGATATATGTTGAACATTTTGAAGGTAGGTAGATATGATTGACTAAGCTAAGTCGCTTAAAAAAATGTTTTACCTGCTAAAGACGGGTGTACTTATAGATAAATTAATAAATGAATGAATAAGTAGATACATGAAAACTAAGAAGGAGATGATTAATAACAAAAAAAGAGACGAAGAATTCACGGCTGCTTCAAAATTAATTGGTTATATCAACTAAGTTGAAATTGTAAATTGGCCACCGTAACGAGTTAAAAAGCTTTTTAACCCGTTAGGCGGCCAATTTATAATTTCAGCTTAGTTGATATAACCAATTACCTTGTTACCTCCACCGACGCAGCACCACAGTTTCTTTAGAAACTTTTACCCTTTAGTCATTTGCCTGAAAACTAGTTCAATGTTTGGGATTGTTGTGCTGTTTGTTTTGACTTCCCACCCGTGGACAAATGTAAGTGACACGAAACGAAACTTAACGATTCAAAACATGAAGATTGTCTTTTTAATGATTCGTTTATGCTAATCTTGATGTTTTTTTTTTTGTTCACGTCGAACCACAATAAACCACGAACCCGGCGTTAAGTGTTCTTATTTATAATTTCTAAGTATAATTTTAGCCTTAGCTGAAGTTCCTTTTACTAGTCTAGCTGATAAAAGGCACTGCGAAGGAGTTTACTCAAAATCAGGTTTTTGACTTTACAAAATATAATAGTAATAGGTTCCAATTCTTACCCGGAAACTTGATTTTGGAGTACCCATTTCAGTCACCATGACGAGATCGCTGTTTCAAAAAGCAATGATGTCATGACGTGCTTTGACGTGACAATTTATTGTAAATTCAATGGCATGCGTGACATTTCGGTTATGTATCCAAGCTCTCCAAACAGCACGTCGTTATAGCACAGATACTCAAGATAAACACAGCCACGAACATCCTTCAAAATGGTTTTGAAACTGCTTGTACTCGCTATTATTCAACTGTTTTGCCTACGGCATGCTGGAGGCTTGCAAGCGTTTCGCTATGGAACGAAAACAGCACAGTTACCACTTCAATAACTCTACTTCCCTATTAAAATATCCGGAAAGATGTGAGCCTATTCACCTCAACATGGTGATACATCACGGCTCTCGATTTCCAAGCGACGACGACACGGGAGAAGTAGATAAACTTTTAACCAAGCTCAACCAAATCTTCACAAAATAAACCCCATTCCGCTATCAAAATCTCTCGTTACCATGGAACAACCATCGGAATGGAACGACGGCAATCCAGGCGAATTAACAACCGTGGGTGAAATTGAATAGTACAGCATCGCCAAAAGGTTTCGAGCCCGTTTTAACACAGTCTTCGACAAGAAATACTGGAACAGATATTACAGTTTCGTTTCTTCAGACAAACCGCGCACGGCACAAAGCGCTATCGCGTTCGCCTACTGATTATTTGAATCTAAGTGTCCTGTAAACCCATCAAAATTTCAACCCGTTGCTGTCATGTCCTCTGGTCGCCAAAATCAGAATAAATTATTGTCTTATAAAACGTGACCTCGGTACGAGATCGACGTCGACGAAAATGGTCTTAATGAAATGGAAAGCTTTTTGAAAGTCCCAAGGTAAGGAGTTTAACCAAACGACTCGAACAAAGACTCCAGATAATAGGAAAGATGTCATTAACGTTTGATCTTGTCAAGAAGGTTTTCCGGCTCTGCGCCTTTGGGGTCATGAACCGTAAAGACAGCAGCTGGTGTTCCTTACTAGAAGATGATGACGTCAGCATAATGCAGTATCAGGGTGATCTGGAAACATACTACGAGCATTCTTATGGAAACCAGCTAAATCTAAAGATGGAATGCACTCTGCTCTCCAAAATCACGAAAAATTTGCGTGACTTCTCGACAGGTCAAACAGATCTTCGGGGAGTATTTCGATTCACGTCATCAAGCACTGTAGTTAAGTTGTTGACAATTCTTGGACTTTTAAAAGATTCTGTGCCGTTGCGCGCAGATAATTACCTCCAAATGAGCAAGCGAGAATTCGTAACGTCTAATAATTATGGTTCCTATGTCGGCCAATATCGCTGTGGTTTTGTACCATGCAACTCCTCAAGAATGGCGGGAAAACTGGATCACAAGGTACAGGTGTTGGTGAACGGGGAGCCAGTTGCTCTGCCATGTTGTCATGGAAACGTAACATGTAATCTTGACAAATTTTTGTCATGTTTTAAGGAGATCGTTGACAGCTGTGATTTAGACACTATTTGTTCCCTGCCATCAACTGATCAGTCAAAGGCCATGGCTTCAAAACTTAATCCCCAGCAGATCCTGTTATCATTTATCCCTGGTTTTACTTTTTTATTTAGAGTCTAATAGCCTTGTCTCCTCTCTGCATACATAGAGAATCAATAGTAAAATAAATGCCAACCAAAAGGTCTGTATGGGGAGAAACTATACCCAGGTGTAGTGTGTTTCACATGCTCAGTCAGTGGTGATCAACAAAGAAACAAGCAAACAACAACCCACTTAGGAATCAAGAGCCTGGCACAGGCTACCCAAGGTGTTGGGTATGCCCCCAACCCATGGTCATACTCATGAAAAGAGGACAGAATTGTTTCCCAAACAGACCTACCTGGGATGGCAAATTACCCAGACAATTTTTATTTTTCCTGTGGATCTGTCTACATCGCTGAGGCCATGACCCACTTATTTTTGTTGTAGGCTACTTTTAACTATACCAACAGTCAACCACAATTTTAGTTGTACTATGCAATTAGGGTTTTTCTTTTACAAGCTTTTCTTATTTCAGTATCTTTTTCCCCGTCATGTATGAGAATTCATAATAAAAAGATCACTGTTATTCCTAAAAAGGTTTACCTGAAAATCTGCATTTGAGGGCAAGGTGTAATGCTGCATTACCAGTGAGTTGGGGGATGGGCAGGAGGAGGGAGACTGGTGCACAGTGGTTTCATTTCAATTTCTTTGGCCACCTCTTCTAAAATTCTCTGGATCTGCCACTTACTGTTATCATTTCTAGATGGATTGAGAAATCATGCAGTTGAGTTGTATAGCTACAAATCTTGAGTGCAAACAATAGCACTGAGTAATATAAATAACTTTTGTTTATCTAACTCAAATACAATGAGGGATAAATTGATCTCATTCAAACCTGTGGGATAAAAGAATTTAGGGCATTGATATAAAAAAAATACATTTGATAGTGCTGGATCTAATTACCTGGAAAGTCTGCATTGGTTCCTATGTTTTGCCTGTCTGTTGTAAATATAATTTGGATATATCAACAAAGTTGAAATGGTAAATTGGCCACCATAATGATTACAAAAGCTGACATTTCGAGCGTTAGCCCTTTGTCGGAGCGAATGACGAAGGGCTAACGCTCGAAACGTGAGCTTTTGTAATCATTACCGTGGCCAATTTACCATTTCAACTTTGTTGATATATCCAAATTATTTCGTTATTCCCACCGACGCAGCCCCACACAGTTTCTTTCGAAACTTTCAGCCTTTATTGTTGTAAATATACCTTCACATTTGAAGAACATCAAATATCTGATCTGAAACAAGACCTCAATTTGAGAAAATCAAAATATCTGAACTGAAACAAGATCTCAATTTGAGAAAAATCTTCACAATTGAAAGAAGTTGCCAATAAAAGTATTGAAATGTTGCCTAAGTGAAAGATAAGTTGAATTAGATATGCATCAGAAACAGGCAAAAGTTTCAAAACACTGGTGACAAATACCAGCATAGCAGGAAATAAGAAATGAACCAAAATGAAGACATTTCAAAAATTCCAAATGCAAACAAGCTAACATTTATTTCAGTGTACACTTTTATCAATGCTTACTTCTACTTTTCTATTGGCAAATTGTAGTTTAAAGAAATTTTCAACTATTTCAGCTACCATTTACTCCAGCAGTGGAGATCTCCTTTAAGTACATTCATTAACTCGTACTAGTAAGAGGTGAAAATAATAGATAAGCCTTTAAGTTTCTTGGTAAAGGCAGATGTGTCACTTGGCTTGGTGGCACCAACCCATTAATCACTAAACGACATAAATGCTGCAGTTCAAATTTTAGAGGTAACTGCCAGATCCGAACTAAGCCATCACTCTGTCCAATGGCAAGTTGATTGCAGCTCCTTGCAAAAGCAACTGAACACACAATAGTTGTGCTTGGCTCATTAGAAACAGAGTCTAGCCTGGTATCAGGTACTGAACTTATCTCATAAAGAGTCTGTAACAATTCCGTTTCAGTTACAATAACCTTTCCTTGTGAGGTACCGAAGGCTAGTAAGGACCCATCAGGGCTGTATGTGAAGGCCGTCAATTTAGTTGAACCTGTCACAATCTTTGTTTCTGTTACACATTTAGTGTTGCCATCTTGAATATACCAGATCTGAAAAACACCGTCCTCATAGCAGGCTGCAAGCTTTTGAAAAGGAAAACAGGGAACAAACAAACAACTGCAGGCATTCCGTGCAACATCGGTCCTAATGGCAGACAACAGCTCTAAATTCTCACTCTTTAGGACATACAGTTGACTCAAGGAACTAGAAAATGCCACAAGGGAGCTGTCTGGTGAAAATACACAACTAACCAAGTGACCGGTAAAGCCTGGAAAAACAACTTCGCAACTTACTCTCCATGTACTTTTAAGCTTTTTCTTGGATATCACTTGCCAAAGGCAAATTTCATTTGTTTCAGAACCTCTGTGAGATTCCAGCGTGACATTGCTCACTGTAACGGCTTTAAGGCCGTTCGGAGAAAATACACAGCATAAAGCTCTGGACAGAAGACTTCTATCGCCATATCCACCGGTATCACAGTCAATCGTGAACGGTTCAAGAGTACGGTCCTCTGTGTGCTCCGCCAGAATAATTTGCCCATGCCCCGTATTTAGAATAAATGACACAATCTCCCCATCTGGGGAAAAGTTGCAAACGGGACGTGGCGAATACGTGAACAGGCTGTTATCATGGGTTTCCTCTAGGCTATCAAGGTCCCAAGATTGCACGAATCCTGCTCGAAAATGTCTCAAATCAAGGCCAGCAAATGTTGTTAGTGACACCAAACTTGTATCGTCGTTCGGAGAAAAGGCACAGGCTGTTACCTTCATCATTTGATCAGTCCCTAATGGGCCTGA
>NC_142524.1:20004574-20129574 GCF_964205215.1 Stylophora pistillata
TTGTAGGCAAGCTCAAGGTATTGAACGTACTAATGCACGCGATAAATAGAAAGAAAAAGGAAATCTATTTTTCCAAACTTGAGTTAGGACAGTGTTTTATTGATGATCACTCGTTTGGACGCTAACATTTCTTTTTTTCAGTATTGAAAACAACGCCCGCAAAAAAGATGAAGAGCTGCAAAGGCAGGTAATCTGATTTCCTTAGAATGCCGTGTAAACGCAGCTGATTTCTTTTTTTGTTTTTTGTTTTTTGTTTTTGTTAATTTAAGCAAAATGCTTCCGATCAGAGCAGATATACATACTAATAGCCGAACTGCGTAGAGCGCGTAATTCTTATCGAAAGTTCCAAACCTCCTCCCAATTGAGCTAACCGCCTCCCGGTTAGCTCAATTGGTAGAGTGCCGGACTGTTGTGCGGGAGGTCATGAGTTCAAATCCGGCCGGACCAACACTCAGGGTCTTTAATTAATATAACTGAGAAGAAAGTGCTGCCTTTGTAATAATATCTGCAAATGGTTAGACTTTCTAGTCTTCTCGGATAGGGACGATAAATGGAGGTCCCGTCTCCTGCAGGGTTGGGGTAGGAGACGTTAATTTTTCCCACACACGAGATTACTGTGTGATGGATGTCCTCCCCGGGGTGGGATGGGTGGGTAAAAAAGGGGTTAGGTGTCAATTGGAACGAAAGCTCTGTTCCTCTCTCCTGCCATTCCGGTGGCGAATGAATTAAACTTAACTTAAACTTAAACTTAAACAAACTTCATCGAAACAAACTTTGAATCTTTCCCCAGAACAGTAGGTATATTTATGCAATCTTTAATTCCAGAGATACTAGTGCAATAAGGTTTACAATATAATACAATACAATAGACTATATTTCAAGAGGGTAGCACGTGACAGTAGTTAAACTGATGATCGTGTGGCCCTCTACCTATGTACCTATATATACAATACTATTAGGTGTTATTCTATTATTTGTTATAATTAGCAGAAAATCGTTTTATTTTATAATAAAAAGTCAAGAGAAAAGAATCCCTCTTTGAAAAAAGAGAAAAAAATCAAGCAAGTCTTTTAAAAGTTTGAGTTTTTTTTTCAATTATCAAGGTTTCAAAAGAGAAAAAGAGAAAATTTCTGAACGTAAAACACTTTGAAATAAATAAAAAGTACATAATTACATCTCAATGTCAATTTAACGGGTTCGAGACCTCTTTGGTTAACTTTGATTTGCTGTTCATTTATAGATTCCCTGAAAATCTAAGCGATCTATATCCCAAAATGTCACAAATGAGAAATACTAGTGTTCGAGTGATAGAAGCTGTTAAGTTGTCAACTAGAGACATGTGCTATCAGTTAAAAGAAAATCAATCATGAAATTACAAAAAGTTAACTTACAAAAAGTCTCGCACGAGTAGAAAGAGCTTACGAACCACAAGAAATTTCTTCGTCTTTTCAACTTCTATGGTTTATTAAGGAACACATTATTTTGACCATATTACCTTGGAGACAAGATGGATGTCTAATTTTGAGCTCCTGCTTCTTACCTTAACGAGTCGTTTTTCTACAGTCCTTTTGTTAATCATTTTCACTAAAATCATGCCAAAAGAGTCAGTTACCTCGCTAAAGCAACAAAATCAAGATTTAAAGGATAAAGTCGACGCCCTTTCGAAGGAAATAACGCAGCTGAAAGAGAAGGTTCGGATCGACTCGGCCGTTACCTTTAGTGCTGAAGCAGCTGCTACGACTGATAATAATAATAACAATGCTTCGAATGATGAAACTGTGTCTCGTAGTCTACAATATCTGAGCGCCGAATACGACGACCTGTTAGCGTCTAATTCTGGTGTCCTTGATCAACTCAAGGCATTAAGCCGTCGTCTTAATAAGCCGTTAGCGCTGAAGTCACACGTGTTGGCAAAGTCATTGACGAAGTTGCATGAGGAATATAGCTACCAATTTAATGTAAAAATAATTGGCCTGCCAGAGAAAAGCAGTGAAACCGCAACTGAAACAAGCACCCTGTGAGTAAAATTGTTCCAGGAGATGGGGGCAGAAGTGCTTCTGTCGGACATTGACATTGCTCACCGCGTCCCCTCGAGACAACAAAATGGCGTTCCAAAACCGGTCAACCGGTCATCTGTAAATTTGTAAGACGCCTTGCAAAAGCAAGTGTCATGGAAACTCGACAAACTGCCTCTCAAGTCAACCCATCAAATATCAGCCTGTCTGCTGATAGTGTTCTTGACAGAGTCAGAATCTTCGATCACCTCAAAAAACAACACCTGTTGTTCGAAGCGAAGAGATTTAAAGAACAGTATCAATACCGCCTCTGCTGGGCCAAGAATTCCACGATTTATTTACGCAAGAGTGAGGGTTCCCCACCAATAAAGATAACAGACATTGGTAGTCTTCAGCGACTTGCCTTGGACACCTGATATTATCAGAGTGCTAACGATCTAAACTCTCGAGATACTCTATCTTTACTCCGTGAGCTCCTGTATTTTGGATTAAATGTAAACTTAGCTCATGGTCAATTTAATATTTGTTTGCCTACCCATTTGCCGACCAAAAAATACCTAGATAAACTCTTTAGCATTTACGACCTTAATCTCTTCAAACTAAACGCACTTGAGGACACCAATCTTAATCACAGTCTTTATAATCATCGTATTCATAGTCGATACTATTCCCCATATAGTTTCTACAAATTTAAGAGTGAACTTCCCAGTCGTGTCAGTGACTCGAGCTTCTCTCTTTTACATAATGATATCAGGAGTCTTAAGCGAAATCTTGAAAACTTTCAAGTTCATCTATTGGACTAGTTAAATTTCGAATTTAGCATTATAGGAGTCTCAGAAACTAAAATAATTAGTGGTAAAGAATTGGACTTTAATCCAAGCATACCTGGATATGTTTATATAAAGACTATGACTCGGATTGGTGTCTTCAAGTGCGTTTAGTTTGAAGAGATTAAGGTCATAAATGCTAAAGAGTTTATCTAGGTATTTTGTGGTCGGCAAATGGGAAGGTAAACAATTATTAAATTGACCATGAGCTAAGTTTACATTTAATCCAAAATACGGGAGCTCACGAAGCGAAGAGATTTAAAGAACAGTATCAATACCGCTTCTGCTGGGCCAAGAATTCCACGATTTATTTACGCAGGAGTGAGGGTTCCCCACCAATAAAGATTTATCATCACGGATTTATTACGAATCAACTTAACGGCCTGCTCCCAGTTGGTTTGTTAGCTCAATTGGTAGAGCGCTGTCCTAGTATCGCAGAGGTCAGTGGTTCGAATCCCTTACAGGCCTGATTTTTTTCAGGTCTGATTTTCGCTATTGCATAAATAGCGCTCTCTACTGCGAGGATCGTGCATCATACCTATCTGTAACTGCAGTTCAAAATATATGAACTTCATATATTTATCGTATCTCATACCTTGATATGTTTTCGAATATGTGCCGTCACCTCTAGCTTCTGGAGGTGTTGGCTTGTATATTAATGACTCCCTGAAATATACTGTAATTGAAAAGATATCTGATGAAGCCTTCCAGTCGCTATGGATCGAAATTCAGTTTCCACAGAAAAGTAACATCATTTGTGGTATCATATATAAGCAACATAACTCTCCTAAACGTTTCCAAGAATATCTTGATGATAAACTTGAAAGACTAATTACCTCAAACAAATCAATATATATTATGAATAAAGGCTGATAGTTCCGAAAGAAACTGTTTGGGGCTGCGTCGGTGGGAGTAACGAAATAATTTGGATATATCAATAAAGTTGAAATGGTAAATTGGCCACCGTAACGATTAAAAAAGCTGACGTTTCGAGCGTTAGCCCTTCGTCGGAGCGAAGGGCTAACGACGAAGGGCTAACGCTCGAAACGTCAGCTTTGGTAATCGTTACGGTGGTCAATTTACTATTTCAACTTTGTTGATATATCAAAAATATATATTATGGGCGACTTCAACATAAACCTCCTTCATGCTGAAACTTTCTGTTATGCTCAGGACTTCTTACTTTCTCTTCAAAGCTTTTCATTCATCCCAACTATTGACAAACTAACGCGTGTTTACAATAACTCAGCTATCCTTATTGATAATATTTTAACTAACAAAGTTGATGTTGAAATTACCAGTGGGAACATTATCTCTGATATGAGCGATCACTGTTCACACAATTTTATTCAGAGGCCAAAACGCGGGAAGCAAAAACGCAGAGACTTTTCTGGTTATTCTAGGAGCAAGTTCAACTCTGAACTCTCTAATGCTTTGGTAAGCCAAATTAACTTAAGCGATCAGCTTGATGTTGATACAGCTTTTTCTTACTTTTACAATACACTATTGGCACTCGTTGACAAACATGCTCCTTTAAAGACTAGCTGTTTCGAATCGCAAGCTTAAGCAATTCTCTAAACCATGGATAACTAGCAGCCTTAGAAAATCCATCAAATTAAAAAATTCTCTCTTCCAATCGGGTGATTTTGTAAATTATCAAATATACAGAAATAAAATTTCTAGTCTTACTCGGCTAAGTAAAAGGAGTTATTATTATGCATTCTTTGCTGAGAATTTAAACAATATGAAAAACACCTAGAATGGAATAAATAGGCTAATTAACGATAAAAAGAATAGAAAACAAGTCATTTCTCTTGAACGTCCTGATGATAACACCTTAACTAATGATCCTCTTGAGATTGTTAACATCTTCAATAAAGAGTTACGGCTACCAAAGCGGAATTTTGTAGCCGTAATGAGGACTGTATTTTTCCTTCTTCTTTCTTCCTCAAAAGGGAAAATACTCTCATTTGTAGGATTTTCATTACAGCATACAAATATAATCATATTCAAGATGCAACAATAGAAAAGAAAAACGCATTGACTTTCGGAGGAAAATTTGATACAAAACTAAGCGAATGGCGCTTTCCTTACAAACCAATGGCGCATGGAGAATACAACAAGCCTGGTGTACCTTTCAAAGGCGCCTGAGACGGCAGAAGGTTGAGATGATGGTCAAGAAAGCATGAGAAGGAATTGACGATGTCAGTTAAGGGTTGTTTGATGAATTTGATCAGATGACGGACTTAATAGTTCCTAAGAAAGCAGGACTCGTAACGAAAAACATTTTTTAAACTGGCTGTTTTAGACAGGTTAGTTTAAAATTGACTTGGACACGCTTTGCAGATTTTCGTACCATGCATTTTGAAGAGTGGGCCCTCGTTGGGAAGAAACGGTCTGGGGAAGGTAGCCGTACGGTTGTGGAAAGCTGGCCTTTGAAGTGGTCAATGAAGAGAAGAACTCGTTCCAAGGAAGTAGCTATTGTAGGGCGGTGGCCTTTCTGTGGCAGACTGCCATTTAAAGCGACTCATCTTCGTAGGATTGTGGCCTTAAAAAGGCCTTAAAAAATAAAAGTTCCGCAGAATATAGACCGTTATCATGCTCTTCAATATGACGTAAAGCCTTTTAGATGTTGATTCTAAACTGTTGATATCATGAATGAAAGCGCCTCCATAAATTCAACGAGCTTGGCCGACTCAAATTGAAAATAAGAGAAGAACTTGAAATCAAGGTACTTTGATACAGTAATGACAGTATGAACATGGTAAATTAAATCAATCAACTTTATCGTGCGATTTTAGTCATAAAAAAAATAGGATTATTAATAAAAAGCATTTAAAAAGGAAAGGGGATTTTACAAGTTAACATCAACAATTCTTTCGAGTAGTTTACCAAAGTCTTTAGATGCTGATATCAAATGATGACGTCATGAGGACTGTTGTCTTTGCAGAATGAAAGCGCGTCCATAATTCAAATTGCTTGGCGCCAATTCAAATTGCTTGGCGCCGATTCAAATTGAGAATAGTGAAACGAATAGAAGTTGAATTCGAGGTACTTTGATAAAATAATGACGGTATGAACATTATCACATGGCAAATTAAATCATTTATCTTTATCGTGCGATTTTAATGAAAAATAGTAGGATTATTAATTTAAAAAAAGCATTGAAAAATGGAAGAGGGTTTCGCAAGTGAATATCATCAATTCTTTCGACTGGTTTACCGTGAATTCACCTTCTTTAAAAAGAAAATCAAAACGGGAATGAGATATTTCACTCAATGCACACTGGAATCAGCTCAAATTCTGATTCGTCAAAAGTGCTTATGGGGCATATCATTACAAGCACAATAATAATAAATAGATTACACAAAAACAAACAAAAAAATAAAACCAACAGCGATGCTTGTGAAAAACATCCCAACTGAGACTAACCCAGCAAAGTACAGAAGTTAAATGATTTTTTATAGCATACCTTAATTGAGTTTTATTGACATTCATTTTATTTTCCCTTTGGTGATATTAAGCTGACGGGAATCTCAGTAACAAGTATTATTAATTGGGAGGCGCTGTAGTGGTAACTCTTAAGAAGGAGGCGGTTTGGGGAAGTTGTTCCGAGTAGAGAGATGGCCCTTCTAAAGGGGTGACCGCTTTAGGAAGGCGGCCAGTGTATGGAGGTGACCGTTGTAGGCGGGTGACTGCAGAAGAGACCTGTCGTGGAAAGTAGACCTTTATTATGCACTTCAACATGGCGTGACGACTTTAAGATACTGATATTTTATGCTGACTCCATCAAAATTGTTGTTTCTTTTTGCAGAATAAATGTACCGTGAAGATTATAAACACCTTTTGAATCCTCACGGCGCATTTATTCTTCAAAGAGAAAAACCAGAAAGGCTCCAACTCAAGGTACTTGATAGTAATGGCAATAAATGCAGAGTTAGATGGCAAATTTGATCACTTAACTTTATCGGGGGATTTTACTTATAATCTAGATCTGATCCAAGAAGAAAAGAGTCTTTCCAAAAAGCATTATTTGTTCCCTTTCGACTCCATGACCTTACCAGGGAAAGGGATTTACAATTAAACTTTATCAGTATATGATTGCTGCTTTTGTCCTGACAGATAAAGCAGTTATGATTCCAGAAAGCTTAGAGAGAGCGCCGGCGAACCACACAAAGGGTAATTCTAAGCCTAAACGCTTAAAATGTTTCTTATTTTATCTATAGTCCATGTTCAAATTTTTATGATAATGTTTACATGAGCAAAGAACATGAATCATATACAATGTTGAAATTATCTTAAAATGTAATATTTCAAACTACAATTTTCTCCTTCCCCCTAAATATTATATTTCGTGATCATGTGCTGCTCACCTGTTATATGATAATCTAACGAGATTTGAACTTGGCAGTGGGAGTTCAAATGGACAACTACGACTATAAAATAGAAATAAGTACCTTTATCGTATTACTGAAACTTTCACCTCTCATTTTTGTAAAAACTAAAATTTTTTTAATCGTTTCTGGGATTTTCCGAGGTTAAAATGTCTTTAAAACCGAAGTTTCGATCAGTTTTGCTGGTCTTCCTCGGGTTGTCAATATGGCGGATTGTTTAGTCTTTCAGCTTGGTGAACGCACATGACGTTTTGTGATTATCACACGACGTTTAAACGATGTCAGATTGCGCGGGAATTGTAGTCTGAGATCTGTCAAGTACTTCTACTTCTGCGATAATTCACTCTCTGTTACAGTCTTTTTTCATGATCAAAGAAGGAAAACGACAGAAACATCGCCGAATGAGAGTCCTTAACAATTTTGACCACGTTGAAACATGGAAACCAGTCCTAAACTCTTTCTTTGATTATGAAAAAAGACTGTAATAGGCAGTGAATTATCGCAAAAGTAGAAGTACTTGACACACCTCAGACTACATTTCCCGCGCAATTTGACATCGTTTAAACGTCGTGTGATAATCACAAAACGTCATGTGCAGTCACCAAGCTGAAAGACTAAACAATTCGTCATATTGGAAATATTTAAGCAACCTGAGAAAGACCTGTAAAACTGGTCGAAACGTCGGTTTTAAAGATATTTTAACCTCGGAAAATCCCAGAAACGATTAAAAAAATTTTAGTTTTAAGTACCTTTTTGCCTTCTGATTGCTTGTTTCTCTGTAATATCGTATAAAATAAGTCAGCATTAAGGCTAAGGATTTAGGCATGGATGTTGAGTGTTCCTATGCAAAACCTACGCCACCGGTATCACAGCTCCTCGCAATGAACAATTGAAATAAATCTATTTTTTTCCATGTTGCTCTTTGCAAAGATGCGTAGAAAAAGATATATAATACCGCTACAATTCTGGCTAACAAAAACGCGAGGGCTTGAGGATGGGGACAGAAAAAAAAAACACGATGAGTGCGAATTTTTTCTCTTCTGAATCTGTGCTCATTGACTCAACCTGTGTCCATCATTTTTTTGAAAAAGACCTCTCAGCAAAGCTTCAAAAGAAGAAATATTTATATCGGTAATCCCGGCAGGAAACTAGCACAAAGGAAAATATCAATTGAAACAAATGAGAACCAAATGTTACGAGTCAGGAGCGCGGGAAAACAGCAGTGATCAAGTCACGTTTAGTTTGAGTTTTGTATTTGATTGGTTGAGCAAATACTCTGGCCGAGTAGTTGTTTAGGTACTCTAGATCGAGAAGTGCGTAACCGATCGTTAGAGCAACGGTTAGGATATTTTCCTTTAAGTTACTTGATTCACTCATAACTTCAACCAATCCATCCAATGATTCATTAAATCAATACGTTTTTTTATTTGTCCTCTTTTTTTGTTCTTGTTCTAGGTGTCTCCACATTGATTATTAATGGTTTGGCGATTTTCAAACCAATGTTAAAGTAGATCTGAACTTGTCAATGCGAGTGAATGAGCAATTTTATTGGGAAAAGTGCATCTTTATTGACTCTGAATTGATCTGAAAACAGTCTGTTGCCATAGATGAACCGACCTGTTTCCCAATTAGTAGCTCAAGTGTTTACCCTTCACAGCCTAACGTCAGTCTATATATTTTCCATATCGTTCTCTATTCCTATGGCACTAAAAAGGAGAATTTGTAATGAGAATTGAACTGAGTGGAGTGCAATTTGGTCTGAAATCGTATGCGTGATTTCAAAATCGATCGAGCGGCTAATGGATGGGTGAAATAAGAATGAAACTATCCTAATGTTCGTAACAAAAACTGCATTGATTCTGATTAAATCATACCATAGCTTTAGCTAACGGAAGGTTTCATTCGCTAATCCCAGGTTTTTTCTTTTTTTCAGAACTCCAAATACAACTGAATAGAAGATATCTTGGATATCGATCCAATTGATGTGTGTTTCTTGTTTGTTGTTCACACGGTTGACTGCATGCTCACTCCGTAAAGATCTTCCTTCTGCTCGAATCAAAACTTATAGCAGACAACAACCGCCTTGAGGTTTTTTTAAAAACAGGGAGACTCAGGACGAGGAGCCGAAATACGTTTCTAATAAATAAAGGGACTGTTTTTTGTGTAGCAGAGTTTCGATCAATGGAGACAAACGAAAAGTGAGAAGGCGAAGCTGGCGGCAGTATGGCTGCATTTTCCCTTCTTATAACCGCTGAGCGTCTTTCGCTAATCGTTTCGCCCACCTCTACTGACCGAGATAGTAATAGAGGGGTTAGGTTCTATTTCCCCTCTTAATAGGTCAAAGTTTGATTGTTTAGCGTTTTTCCAAAACCCAATTTTTGCGGGGTAGGACAGGACTCCTTTCGGACGCTTCTGCTTCTGTCCCTTCGGAGTGGCCTAAGGAGCTTGGGAACGAATCGTCTGCAATTGAGCGTAATGGCTGACGTTTTAAGGAATGTTGAGAATTCATCGACAGGAAAATGACTATTTGTCTTTGCGACAACAGTAGGAGAGTAGGATGGGTACTTGCCATCGACTCAGTGACATCCATCGCGGTTCTACAAGAAAGAACGGAGAACTTAAATTCCAAGAAGCAGACTTTGTTGTGGGACATACGATCACGCTCGTTGTTTTAAAGGACAATGGAGGTCCCCGTCCGCCAAAGATGATCTTTCTTGAATTGGAGAAACACAAAGGAGTATTTAAAAAAAGGAGATGTTAAAACGAAAAGGCAATCGGATTGAGTGGCTGACAAACAATTGAGTTCCTGTAACTGAGAGTTCAGAAGACAGTGCCATATTGTCGGTAATGGCAGGTCTTCTTGTGGAATCTCCGCATGATTCTGAAAGCTGTAGATGTAGCAATGAAATCGTGTCAGATCGCATTCAGAAGCTTATACGAGCTCGGAAAGATATGATTGACTAAAAATGCTCTACTGAGATATTTTGAACCAAATATTGCTCCTATTGATGGCTTGAAATCTGGGTCTTTTTTTACTTGTGTTGCAGTGGCAATGAGAGC
Source organism: Stylophora pistillata (assembly GCF_964205215.1). Classification (NCBI taxonomy): domain Eukaryota; kingdom Metazoa; phylum Cnidaria; class Anthozoa; order Scleractinia; family Pocilloporidae; genus Stylophora; species Stylophora pistillata. The sequence goes on from NC_142524.1 coordinate 20,014,871, forward strand.
ATGCTTAGCTTGCAAGGTAAAGCAAACTAGGTAAGAGCTGACATGGTTAATTCTGCCATTTGGCGTTCACAAATTTGACACTTTTGAGAAAGAGCATCTCCCATGGCCATCACCTGTAGACCAATTTCCTGATATAGAATTATTTCATTTCCAATTGTAAACTACTGCAAATGCTCCAATAAGCCTCCCGGGTGCCTATTAACCCTTTACACATAAACATCAAACTGCACATTCTCCATACTGTTCTCTACACCTAAACTTTGGTAATGCTAAGGAGAAATTGGTCAAAAATCAAGAACTTCCTTAACTGGCAGTCATTACCTTCATTCCCTCATCCTTAATATTTTCTCTGAGGAAAATTAGATGCTTGTTACTCTTAGGCTCAATATTTCAAGTGGGGCGCATGTCAGAGACCAAATGTGAAAAATTCTTTCTCTTTACAACTTTTACAATCTTTAATAATGATACGATCTTTTACAATCTTGGGGCTTGTAAGTGGGTTGGGTTTCAATTTTGTCTGCTTTTATGGGATAGGGTAAGGTAATTTATCTAGTAGGGGACAACCTTGTCCTATTGTAATAAATAAAGGTTTAGTTTTAGATCCCGTACCTGCATATTATGGCGCCTTCCGTCCTAATAGTTTTGACTACGATGACAAGCAAACCGAAACTCTATTTTATCTCCGATAGCTTATAACCAAAGACTTTTTTCGGTCTTTGTTCAATGTGACAATGTATTGAATGTCCGGATAGATAATTACCAAATAACGAGCCCGCGTCGTTATGCCTACGTGAATGATATTGAGACATACTTTTCTGGCCCCGGTTGTTCAAAGGGCGGATAACGCTATCCAACGGAGAAATCGCTATCCAGCAGATAAGTGTTACCAAAACGTACTGCGCTATCCACCGGATAGAGATTTGTCCAGTGTATAGCGTTATCCATCCTTCGAACAACCGGGGCCAGAAGAGTATCATGTCTCAATATCATTTACGTAGGCATAACGACGCGGGCTCGTTATTTGGTAATTGTCTATCTGGACTTTGCCCGGTGCGTGCGGAATACGCGCATGATAAAATGCAAGTTGCTTACAAGGCAATTGGCACGTGATGGAGTGAAGTCTAAGGTAGCTAAAAGCAATTTTGATTGGCAGAAAACGTCTAAGCACGTGAAAATTGTGTGGAAAATAGACTGACAGTATCATTATGTTCCTTTGGAAATTTTTTTCAGTAAGGTAGGTTTATGCCATAGAGTTTACGTTGTTTACTGGAAATGGCATTTTAACTGAAAAAAGTCCCCTGGAGATAAAATGGAGTTTTGGTGTGTTTTCCGCAATAAAATTAAAAACGCTCGTGCCGAAGTGCCAATTATGAGAGCCTTCACGCTTTCCAACGAAGTCTCATTCGCATCTGCTCTGTAGTCTCGTCACGCCACGGGATGGGGGAAGAGAGCATGTTGAATGACGAGACCAAACGATGACTTCGAAGGAGACTAGTAAGCTAGCACTAGTGCAGTTTATTTCTGCTTAAAACTGTTCAGATAACAGTGACAACAGACCACAAAATGCTTGTGTCTGAGCTCATTCCATATAAATTTGAAGGGCCTTTTTTACTCTCTATCCTGATTATTGTCGGAAACTTCGAAAGTTAATGCTCTTTTTCTTTCACAAAATCGAAAAAAAAAAAAATAGTCACTCAAAGTGTTCGTCCGCAACCCACTCATACGAAAAACTAACTCTTGAAAATTTATGCTATTTTCCTTTCACATAATTGAAAAAATTAGTTACTTTAAGTGTCCTTCTGCAATCCACCCATCCAAAAACATTCCTCTTGCATGCCGATGTTTTTAACGTGCTGTCGACGGTATTGTGTCTAAAAGATAAACACGATCTCACAGGCGTAATTTATTCGGCAGATTTGACACCGGTGTTTAATTTCTGTACAAGTTTGGTAATTGCGAGATATTGGATGTCCTTCGAATGATTTCTATAGACGGATTCATGCTGACGTCATTGTTTACATTTTTGCTCATTTGCATACGGCTTGCATACGGCTTGCATAGGCTTGCATACGGCTTACATAGAAGGAAGCGTGTTAGATACAAATTGACTTCAGGCAGCTAAAGAGCTAGAAAACCTTAGTAAATGGTGAAATGTTTAGCTCTTTGGGTGTAATATTCAAGGAGAAATAGTCCATCAAAAACTGCAAAATTTCTGGGTGGCAAAAGCGCTAATGAGCTCATACATTCTATGTAAAATTTTGAGTTTTTAAACCCGTGTTGCACAAAAGGTATTCAATGCATCAGGCTCGTATTCATTGGCCGAGGTAATCGTACTTTGACCTTTCGATATTCAGAACTGATTTATTTTTAGCTCCACCAGAAACTGAATTGCTTATGATAATGAGGCAAATATTGTAAACAAGGATTCCCCTATAAAAATGACTGACGCAGGCTATAAGTGCAAGCTCCGCACATTTCTTGGTACTGGCTTAGCTTTTTGTTGCCATAACGGAAGTCGTTACTAAGGACGATATTTCTTTGTTAACATTCTGTCAAAACCATCACTTCTGGAGTCAGCTGGTCAAATTAACGTTCAGTAATAATAATATAATAATTTCTGACCGCTTGCAGCCTAAGGCTGAATTACGGGTGCAGTTTAAGGTTGAGAACAGACGTCAGCATATCAGGCGCCTCTGGCAGCCGCTTCAGTCCATCGATCTCACTTTCCCACCCATCCTACCCAGGGGAGGACATCCATCACACAGTAATCTCGTGTGTGGGAAATTAACGTCTCCTACCCCTAACCCAGCAGGAGACGGGACCTCCATTTATTCGTCCTTATCCGAGAAGACTAGAATATCTAACCATTTCTTGATGTTATAGAAAGGCAGCAAATTCTTCTCAATTATTTTAAGACCCTGAGTGTTGGTCCGGCCGGGGCTCGAACCCTCGACCTCCCGCACAACAGTCCAGCGCTCTATCCATTGAGCTAACCGGGGGGCGGTTATTGCATTGTTCTTGCATTGTTCATCGAAATTGGTTATTGCGTTGTTCTTGCATTGTTCATCGAGACTCGTGTGAAAATGTAGAGAAGGATGTGCATCAAAAAATTGAAAAAGCGGGCGGTTGAGATGGAAAAGCGGATTGTGTCTTCATTCCTAGAACACCGACAGTACTTGCTCTTGATCGCGGTTAAAATCAGAATAATAGATACTCTTTTTAATCAAATTCAATCAGTCAAGCCCTTGGGAGGTCCAGGATGACTAACTACTAATTTACAAATACATTTCATCGCAAAAGTACAGGTTCTGTGCTTGAGAGTTTATTTATAATGGTAATTGAACTAATGCTCCAGTCAACTGAAACCCCGGCCTCCCGATCCCCGGGGGATAGCGGGGGTGTAACGGGGGTATGGCCGTGGAAAAAACGTTATTGTAACAAAGTGTTTTCCCGGGGGGACGGGGCCAGTAACGCTCTCACCGATTTTCCGGGAATTTGGAGCTGGGCTTGTAACGCCATTTTAGTGTCCCCACTAATAAGTGCTTAAGTGCATTAGGCGTTTTGTCTAGGCAGTTCAAGGTTTCTGCAGCAATGGACGCACATACTTGTATATTAAATTTATGTGACGGTCATTTCCGTGTGTATATACAAGATTGGTGAACTATTATGGAAATCAAGTCTCCAAAATATTGTATATACCGGGGCAATGAGGGCGGGGATTGTACCAACATACTTTCCCGATGGGCGGTGTGGTGTACACAAATGTAACACTGTCAAATTGTTACAATCCCCGCTATGTCCCGGGGGTCGGGGGGCCGGGGTTTCAATTGACTGGAGCATAAGTGGAGTACAATTTGTATAGGTAATCACATGATTTCGAGTGCAATTTGGAATAAATAAGTACGAGTAAATTTTTTTTTTGAAAATTTTTTTTGAAAAAAAGTTAAAAGTGCTTTTTTATTCCTAATAATATACATGAAAAGATTTCTCAGTTCTGATTGGTTAAGATGAATGCAGTTTTCAGTTAATTCAGTGCAGAGGAGAGTTAATTCAGTTCAGAAGAGGGTTAATTCAATGCAAAGAAAGAAACAAACCAGACATTCTGATTGGTCAGAATGATTGCTCAATGTCAAGGTCAATGTCACGTTCAATGTCACTTGCAGGGTTTGATTAAATTATTTTTGCACGTGATGCGCGCGCTTTTCTTCTGCGTAGTTATGAGAAGCTACCTCGTATTTGTTCATGTATATTATTAATAGATAATCACATGATTTTCTCGTGCAATTTGGAATAAATAAGTACTTGTAAATTTTTTCAAAGACCACAAATTGCACTCGCCCTACGGGTTCATGCCATTTTGTTGGTCTTTGAAAAAGTTTACTCGTGTTTATCTATTCCAAATTGCACTCGAAATCATGTGATTACCTATAAAAATTGCACGAGAAAATCATATGATGATGCATTAATAATATACATAAAAAAATACGAGTTAGCTTCTCATAACTACGCAGAAGAAAAACGCACCCATCAGGTGCAAAAATAATTTATTCAAACCCTGCAAGTAACATTGACCTTGACATTGACCAATCATTCTGACCAATCAGAATGTCTGGTTAGTTTCTTTCTTTGCACAGAATTAACCCTCTTCTACACTGAATCAACTCTCTTCTGCACCGAATTAACTGAAAACTGCATTCATCTTAACCAATCAGAACTTAGAAATTTTTTCATGTATCTTATTAGGGCTGAAATCATACGCATGATTTCAAAATCGAACGAGCGCGCAGCGCGGGTTCGATTTGAAATCACAAGTATGATTTCAGACCAAAATTGCACGACACGAGGTTAAATTACCACTTTATTGCACCCATTTTGAAATCGCCCAAATACAGGACTTGGTCGACCATTCAAATGTTTTATTGATGCATGACTGAGCCGGTTTTTAACTAAAAAGCGGAACCGGAAATGCTTTTACATCTTATTTTGTATGCAAAACAGAAAGACTTTGACGTCATGCGTCAAAAACTCAGTCAAGCATAAAATGATGCGATTTAGAGCAAAAAAGGGTGCGATTTGTGAATAAATAGAGCCAATCAGATTACAGGGACCCCCAGTGATTTCAAAATGGATGTAATAAAACTATAAATCAGTAACTACTTAAGTTGGGTTACACCATCGAAAAAAAAATCAAGCCAGGCCTGAACGCGTCAATTTAATATTTTTTTTAAACGAGGAAATCTCTCATTTAGGATAAATGTGCTTTTTTGTAAGAGATGTCTCCTTGAACCATCTAGAGTCGTTAAGAAAACGTCACGGTTCCTCATTTTGAAAAAGAGTGCCACAGTCGAGTAAATTTTTCCTCTTGCTAAGTGAGCTAAAATCTTTGACACCTAGTTAATTTGGAATATTGATGGATATCATATTCGCTTTGGCAAATAAAATATCTAAGTTTTTTTTACGGCTGTTGTGTAACCCGAGATAAAGACCACCTTGAGGTGGCCTATACTGGCATAAAATTCTTAGTAACTTTACCATCTTTGGATGCAGGTTGAGGTAAAATTTGAATACATATTCATGTTTCTCGTCGTTGGGCACCAGTTAAAGAATCAGAAGCAATGTGGGTTTCCTAAATATCTTGTTTTCTATCGTTTTGCTCCATGTTTGATCCGTTTTTTATTTTATTCACATTATTATTTGTTTTTTTTTTTGCAATAACAGCTACAGCTAATTAACTGTATGTTTCCTCCAGAACTTAGAAAAAAGGTAACCAAGTGGCAATTTAAAATGTTTTAACAGCAAAGCGATACAAAATTAATGAAGATTTCCCATGGTAGCGTAAGTCTACTTTTTTTATTAGCTAGCACCAAGTTATTTTTGTGCCAGAAAACCAACGCAACATCATCCAATATCTTCAAGTAATATCACTATAATTTTTGGCATTAACACTTATTACATATGGTCGATTTGATGTTACGAACACTTCCGACAGTGGAACAACGCATTTCGACACTAACTTAAACGAAAGAACGATTATAGCTCGCGTGACTTACTCTATGCAGTGTAATTTGTGCAGTGAGCTTGTTGAATGGAACGCCGTTGACTTCAAAATCAGCCTCCCCAGTATTATCTCTAAATTTCCCAACCAGCAAAGGAATTCTCAATTAGAATTGACGCCATTATAAACGCGATTGAATGCAAGTTTAATTTTAAACCCTCACGCCTACAGTGACCTAGCAATGGCGCACAGTAAACGTGTTTACTGTGCGCCATTGGATGGAGAATACTTTGGAGACGAAGGAGCATAGGAAGGAGAAGAAGGCGAGTAAGTTGGTGATGTGGGATAGTAAGATGGAGATGTTGGACTGTACTCTGGCGATGTGGGAGAGTAAGATGGAGATGTTGGACTGTACCCTGGCGATGTGGGAGAGTAAGATGGAGATGTTGGACTGTACTCTGGCGATGTGGGAGAGTAAGATGGAGATGTTGGACTGTACCCTGGTGATGTGGGAGAGTAAGATGGAGATGTTGGACTGTACCCTGGCGATGTGGGAGAGTAAGATGGAGATGTTGGACTGTACCCTGGCGATGTGGGAGAGTAAGATGGAGATGTTGGACTGTACCCTGGCGATGTGGGAGAGTAAGATGGAGATGTTGGACTGTACCCTGGCGATGTGGGAGAGTAAGATGGAGATGCTGGACTGTACCCTGGCGATGTGGGAGAGTAAAATGGAGATGTTGGACTGTACCCTGGCGATGTGGGAGAGTAAAATGGAGATGTTGGACAGTATTTTGGCGATGTGAGAGAGTACAACGGATAGACCTCAGTATAAGCGTGTGTGGCTCCCACGGTCCTAGGAGTCATCTGTGGTAATTTAGCAGCACCAAAGAACATTCCAGTGCCTGGACAAGGAGAAGACACATACAAGAGGTAAGCAACATCACCGCATGGCAACAATCTACCCTAACCGTCAGAATGCAGAAATGAGCTTGTAGGGAAAGTTGTCGAACGACTCAAGAATAGTCCATTTTGAGTAAGACATCCATGTTGTTCTCACCTGTCATTGGTCCACCCATCATCCCAGGTCCTGTAATGTTTGTGGGGATCTCCATACCAAACTTACACTTCTCAGCATCTAATATCAAATCAAAGCAACCTGTTCCAATACGGGGGATTTTTCCAAGGATCAAACACTCGCTTACACCCCGTATATTATCGTGCTCGGCATGCTGTGCGGCCTCTAAAAGTACGTCCACCTGGTTAATAAAAAGATAAACATAAATGAAAAGAGCGTTTTGAATTAATGAAATTCAGGAGTTACACTATCATCATCACACAGCTGCCAGTCTAGTGACTCACTGGGCAAGTTTTAACCCTTTACACCCGAAAATCAGTATGCATATCCTCCATGCTGTTTTCTTTACATTCCTTCCGGTGCTGATAGCGAGAATTTGTTTAAGAATCAAGAGAACTGTGAGAATCATTCCGTTATTTGTTATAATCTACGAGTCAAAAATATTGTTTTATTCACATATACTACATGTATCAGTGGAAAGGTGCCTAATCCAACACTGAAGGCTCTAGGCGGTAAATGTGGGATCGATAAATCAACTGTAGGTGATATTTTAAAGAAGAAAAAAGTCTATAAGACCAAGTACGGAAAATATAGCAACCCCAACAAGAAGCGTTTCAACAATTTTTGCAGATTTGATAAACTGAATGAACTTGTGTGGCAGTGGTTTTACCGTGCACGGCCAAGAACATACCGATTTCAGGTCCAACTATCCAAGAAAAAGCCATCTTATTGCAAAAGAACTTGACATTACCGACTTTAAAAGTTCAAATAGCTGGCTTGACCGATGGAAGGAACGATACTCAATCAAAGGCTTTAAAGTGAGCGGTGAAAGCGCTGGAGTTAATATCGACACAGATGACGACTACAAGAGAAGAGTTCCAGATATTGTCCAGGGTTATTCACCTGACAATTTATTTAACTGCGATGAAAAAGGCTTGTTTCTTCAGAGTACTGCCTGACAAAACACTATCCGTGAAAGGCGACAACACCAAGGGTAGTAAGATATCCAAAGTGAGAGTTACAATTATGCTTGCATGTAGTGCCACTGGTGAAAAGCTCAAGCCGTTGGTTATCGGAAAGGCGCAGAAACCTCGTTGTTTTAAAAACATAAAGCCTGAGCAATTTCCAGTAACTTAGATTGCCAAAAAGAAAGCCTGGATGACAAACGACATCTTTTTGACATGGATTAAAGATGTGAATCAAGAGATCAAAAGAAAACGACACCACATTCTGATGTTTTTGGATAATACCTCACCACATGGCAACTGTCAGTTCTCGAACGTAACCTTGAAGTTTCTTCCAGCAAACACAACGTACCATTTAAAGCCACTTGATCAAGGGATTATCCGTGCCTTTAAGGTACGTTACGAGAAATATCTGCTACGATCGCTTTTAAGCAAGATCGAAAGGGCTGAAAGAGTTTCTGAACTCTGTAAAGAAATAACTTTACTTGACGCTATCAACTGGATAGCCAAGGCATGGTCTGAGACAGCACCCTCGACACTATGAATGACTGACTGACTGACTGACTGACGAACAAGAAGATGACTACGAAGATGAAGACGACATTCCGCTGTCGCTTCTTGCACAACAATTGAGAGTCGATCAGTCGATCTTGCAGAACGTTGACATTGAAACGCCAACAGAAGAAAACACTGGGGACTTGGAAAGAGACCTGATATCAAGCTTTGTTGAACCGAAAACTGAAGAGTCGAACTAACAGTTTGTCCTTGATAATGAGGAGAAATACGTTGATGTTCCTGGAAGTAACCTTTCACATAAGAAGTGCTTGATATGGTTATTAAGTTAAAAACTTTTGCGGTTCACAAAGATGAGAGTTATCTCCAACTGGGTTTAGAGCTGAAAAATTTAACCGAAAGAAAAATAGTTGAACAACGTTGTAATCAGATGCAGTTAACATTGGATTCCTTTTTCCAAAAGCATCTTGGAAATTTAGACAGAGAATCTTGAACATTTCATGTTTAAATGATTTAAGAGCGGTGATCATATTAACCTGTGTGTAACATTTTTTTTTTTTTTGCAAATTAAATAAAATGACGTTAAATAGCTTCCTTGTGACCCAAGTTGTTTGTTCCTTTACTGATGTGCTGTATTAGTACTCGTGTTACATGTACTGATGCTTACAGTCAGACAGTACATTATGCGGCTAAAATTACCTTATGGGTAAAACCTCAGTACACCGGACACCCCTCTAAACCGGACATTTCCTCCGGTCCCAAGGGTGTCCGGTTTTGAGGGGTTCCACTGTATCAGTGGAAAGATGCGGTAAAGTTCTGAGCTCTTAGTCTTGACGATGAGTATTAAATATTGACCGAGTTCTCACCATTTCTTCAAAAGAACACCTCATAAGCGCTCCGACCTCCTGTCGATTAATACCGTGACGTGAAATGGCCATGAGATGTCCTCTACACGTCATTATGTCACACAAATGAGCCAAGCGACTCGCTTGGTACACAGAGTGGAACGGAGGAGGATGTTGAACAACAGAGTGGCATTAAACTGCGCTTCTTTACTAATGTAATCCTCGCCATGAACAACTATTAACTTTTTGGACAACTCACGCACACCTAATGAACCACAATGAAGAACATCACTAAAAAACTACTAGAAAAGTTCATTATGAGAAAAAGACACTGCTTAACTACCTAACTACAGAGTTTCGTCTACAAAATACAGTTATTTGTTAAAATAAATATCGTTATACCTTCAACGACTCTGAGAGGGTGCAAATCACTCGGGTTTCCATTGGTAAGAGGAAAGGTGTTCTGCGCTTTCCAAATCAAACGAGTAAGATTTACTGGTAAAGCCACCTAAAATGAAATAAAAAACAAATAATCGGCCTTCATTACTTGAAGCTTTATCCTTTCAAAAACGTAGTTCATTGTAAAAGATCACAAGATTTCAGTACAGTAGGATGTTCTCTGCACCTTAGAGTCTACTGAGAGAATGATTCTACGAAGAATCTCTCGATCCTTTTGCAGTTGACTGAACTCTGACTCAAGATCCTGAAGAGCTGCAGCACTGCTGCAAAGATCTCGCACTGCATCTTCCTTTAGAAGACGGCCTAGACGCCTAATAAGAAAAAAAATCTTATTTACCGGCAACAATGAATCGTTATGTGCTAAAGTTCAACTGCTTACGACCCTTCCAAGTCATTACTGTGGTGTACTTTCAGAGTAGCTTACATGATTTATCTGCATTGTAGATGTAACAAAGTTAATGCGATTGATCATTAAAGCATGACGGATTAAACTTGGAGTGTTCATCGCGCAGCAAGCATATTTCATTCTAAATATAAATTCGACATACCAAAATCATCTTTTCCGAAGGATGGAACAGCGAGAGGGTGAAACGGTGGCTCAGTTCGAGACAAAATTGCGATATGCTTTGAAAGATTGCGATTACGGTGAACAGGCGGATAATCAAATTCGAAATCGCGTTGTTCAGCGGTGTACGTCTCATGATTTAAGGTAGAAATTGTTAGAGAAAGGTGACGCTTTAATCCTAGAAATTTTACTCAAAACTGTTGCAACACATGAAGCTGTGCATGCTCAGTTTGAGAGTATGAAGAGTAAAGGCATTACTGATGGTGAGGATGACAGTATGCGTTCACTGTAAAGTCAGTGTTACAGCCTGAAAAAGTGGAGGTGCTTGTGGTGGATGTGTTGTGAAAATGGTGACGAATTCAGGAGCAAGCACCAACATTGTAGATAAAGACCTATGGAATGACTTAAAACAGCGGAAGATTGCCAGTGTATCCAAGAACTGTGACAAGAACCTTTACGCGTATTGAAGCAAGGAGCCATTTAAAGTTCTGGGGACCTTTGCAGCGTTGACGAAAGTAGGTGAGAGTGAGGTGTAAGCTGAATTTTTTGTCATTGAAGGTGAAGAAGAAGCACTATTTGGAAGACAAACTGTTGTGCAATAGACCACTTTCATAAATGGCTGCCAGATTAATGTTCTTTTGTTTAAATTTAAATTAGCCCTTCTGGCCTGGCTTGAGATAATGTATTCTTTTGAATTTTGTACTGGAGAACGAGGCCAGAAGGGCTAATTTAAATTTAAACAAAAGAATATTAATCCGGCAGCCATTTATGAAAGTGGTCTCTAAGGCGTGTCAAAATTAGGTACTCCAGTTTATACGGAGTAGTCCAAAGAGTCCACCTTGTCTGATTACAAAGACATATTCGATGGTGTAGGCAAGTTGAAAGACTATAGTGTCAAATTACATCACAGGCGGCCCAAGTGTACCGTGTGTGATTCAGTCACGTAGCGTGGTCATTTTTTCAAGTACGCACAAGTATATGTGATCTAGAAACCTAAGTAAACTGAGCGAAAAATGCTGCGTTCTTTAGTTTTTGTTCGAAATAGTTGTGTGAAAACAAGCAAAGAACAAAGCGTCTTGCCCTTATTTTGAACAAACTTGGCGCAAACACAACAATGTTTTCACAATTTTCTAGTCACTTCAATTACGCACGTGCGTATATGCGTATACGACGCTACGCGCCTGTGATTTTAGGGTCTAAAGTTCATTAACGGCAATAACTAACATATTAAGATCGAATTTTAAGCGTATGTGTGGGCCGTTAAAAAAGGAAAAATTATAAATTAAGAAAAAATTTAAAAGGATGATAAAAGAGAGGAATAAAACGTGTGAAGTCTCCTTACCTTTTTTCCGTAGCCGCTTTGTTGCCAACGGTCGTTTTAATGCTGTTTAGGCGACCTTCTCTGTAACGCGTGCGGTGTCAACAGCCAATTGTATAATAGGAAAATTATAAAAAAAAATTAAGAAAAAATTGAAAAGGATAATAAAAGCGAGGAACATATTGTATGAAGTCTCCTTACCTTTTTTCCGTAGTTGCTTTGTCGTTTACGGTCCTTGTAGCGCTACTTTGGCGACTTTCTCAGTAACGCGTGTGGTACTACCAGTTATTACAGTTGACTGGTGACACCGCATGCGTTACAGAGAAGGTCGCCAAAACAGCGTTAAAACGACGGTTGGCAACAAAGCGGCTACGGAAAAAGGTAAGGAGACTTCACACGTTTTATTCCTCGCTTTTATTATCCTTTTAAATCTTTTCTTAATTCTTTTTTATAACTTTTCCTTTTTTAACGGCCCACACATACGCTTAAAATGCGATCTTGATATGTTAGTCATTGCCGTTAATGAACTTTACACCCCAAAATCACACACAGTAAGCTTGGGCCACCTGTGGTTACATGTCAATCCTTATGTAACCATTAGTGGCCCGGCTGGTCTGGCGTACTCCATTCAGCCTACGCGACAAGGTGGAAAAGAAAGTTGAGGAACTTGTAAATATAGATATTATCGCGGAGCCGGTCGAGGGCCTGACACCGTGAGTCAGTCCCGTAGTGGTGGTACCGAACCAGATCGATGAAATTAGGTTATGCTCTGACATGCGTAGAGGCAACGAAGCCCTAATCAGAGAACGTTACCCCATGCCTACTGTGAATGAAGTACTCCAAAGCTCAGTCTTTAGTAAGCTTGATTTGAAAAGGGATTATCATCAGCTAGAACTCCATCCAGATTCCCGTAGCATTACTGCCTTCATCATCCACTGTGGATTGTTTAATGCCTAATGTTTGGAATAAGTTCAACCCCCAGACGTGTATCAGCATGTTAATCAGCAAGCTCTTAGTTATCGTGGGGAGTTGCAAACATCTCTGATGTCATAATTGTGCATGGGAAAACTACCAAGGAGCACGATGAGAGATTAAAGCGAGTTTTGGAGAAACCGAGAGAGAAGAACCTGACTTTAAATGAAGAAAAGTGCAAGTTTCACGTGACCAAGCAAGTGTTTATGGGAGTCATGCTAACAAACAAGGACATTGGTCCAACTGAAGAAAAGTGAAAGCTATTGTCGAGGCGAGAGCGAGCCACATGATGCCTTAGAAGTTAGGAGTTTCCTGGGACTTGCAAACTACAATGCACGGTGCATATCAGACTTTGCCACAATAGCTGAACCTTTACGTAGATCGACGACGAAAGGTGTCTGTTTCAAGTTTGGACATGAGCAGAGAAAAGTATTTAATGAGCTGAAGAGCAGATTAGCAAGCGCTGATACTCTTGGCTACTTTGAGAAATGCCAGGACACTAATTATAGCAGATGCAAGCCCAGCTGGTCTCGGCGCAGTAATTGTTCAAGAACGACAAAGAAGAAAGAGAGTTCTCAGCTGGTCAGCAAAAGTTTGAGTGAAGAAGAAAAACGGCATTCTCAAGCTGAGAAAGAAGTTTTGGCAGTTGTTTGGGTGTGCGAGCGTTTTCATGCGTACCTGTGCGGCATTGAATTTCACCGATTACAAGCCGTTGGAGACATTATCTTCAAGCAAACCAAATCCGTGCGCGAGAATTGAGCGATAGATTCTACTTACCACACCGTACAGTTTCAAAGTAAAATACCTGCTAGGAGAGCAGATCATTGCAGATTTTCTATCACGCTTACTCCAAGCAGAGAAACAAGTAATTGCTACGGTAGTGCACAAAGAATCAGATGAGTTTGTCAGATTTGTAGCAGTAACTGCCACTCCACACGCGATGGCAACAAGCGAGATTGAAAAAGTGTCGGCAGAAGGTGAAGAATTCAGTGACTTGCGTAACTGTATGACGAGCGCCGGGAATCAGGAGGAGCGACCAGCTTAAGCAGTAGATATCTGTTGTCAATGAACTGTGTTTGATTGGCAAGCTAATCTTCCGTGGTACCAGAATTGTAATACCCAGCAAGTTGAGATCCCGAGTACTTATGTTAACACCCATGAGGGGAAATTCCACGGTATTGTTAGTATGAAGCAGAGGTTGCAATCAAAAGCATGAAGGCCTGGAAAGAAGCAGAAAAAATTTTGCAAACATGTTTCGGTCCATGGCAAGACTTGGCCCTGGACTTGCAAGGTCCTTCACTGTCAGGTGACTCCGTGTTGGTCGTGGTTGACGAATTCAGCAGATATTATGAAATTAAAATAATTGCCTCCACAATATCTCAGAAAATCGTTAAGAGTCTAGAAGGAATCTTCTTGATCCATGGTTTACCATGATTATACATTCTCTTACGTCATACCTACTGACGATAGAATTTATATATGTATAAGTAACGTCATACCTACAGAAAATAGTTTTATGAGCTCTTGTCTTTACAAGTGCAGCTCAGGAATATGCATGATAACACAATTATTGGATTCGGTTTTCGTATTATAGCGATAATTATGAAGGCCTCAGTTTGTGTTATCCGCCTCGGCCTTCGGCTTCGGCAATACAAACAAAAACTTCGGCCTTGATAACTATCGCTATCATGCTCAACCTCATCCAATAATTGTTAATTATCAGTAACCTGAATGTAGTTTCAGTAAAGCTTAGATGATGTATTTAGATTTACAAAGGTTGATGGGATTGATTATTGCAAGCATGGAGGATTAACATTGGAGTGTGTATCGTGCAGCCTCGATAATCCATTCGAATCGGTGTCAATACTCGATTAAGACACGGCAATTACCAAAGTAAGCTCTTGGCAGTTTCCTTCACTGTTACCACTTTTTCCCTAGTAAGTCAATGCTACTAGAATATTTGTGTTTGGTTCAGAGCCGCTTTAATATGGCTCTTGCGGGCTTATTATTATATATTGCAACCTTTCTATGACTTAATCATTTCAGCACATGGTAAAAAAATGCACAGGAGGGAAACATCCCAACTATCAAAACGGTCACTGTGTTTTGTTATACGACCTATTGTTTTAAAGGTGACTAAATGTTACTCACTTTTTACTGGAGCAATCAAAGTGAAAATTTTTCTCAAAAGATAAATTGGTCGGTTTTATGGTTGGCATATTCTGGAACTCGATTGCTGCGCCATCCATTCCATTTTCACCATACCTCAACTGGATCATCTGATTGTTGGAATTTCTGACCGTTCCATCATATGCAACGATTAGACCTTCCATGGCTTTGATCAAACGTCTCTGTATGTAACCTGAAAAAAGGAAATCAAATACTTTTCACATCTGTTAAGACAACTGACTACTAAATCAACAGATAAGTAACATTTTATTACCAGTTTCACTGGTTTTCACAGCAGTATCAATCAATCCCTCACGGCCTCCCATAGCATGGAAGTAGAACTCCGTTGGAGTAAGGCCAGCAATGTACGAGTTTTCCACAAACCCTCTACTCTCAGGACCATAATCATCCTTGGTGAAGTGTGGGAGTGTGCGATGGCGGAATCCAAATGGAATCCGTTTACCTTCAACGTTCTGCTGACCCACCACAGCAATAACCTAGTCATGAAAAATTGTACACAGCTTATTCGTGGCTGAGGCTAAGATGTCATGGTGACTTCATCATCACTGAGGAGATTGCTGCTATCCTTTTTATGTAACTTAACAGTTTACTCCCTAACTTCAGTATTCTTATTCTCCATCCTGTTCTCCGTGTGTTTCAAGGTGCTGATAAATCCTTAAACAATCATGATCGAGCTTCTTCAGTATCATGTTATAATTTCCTTTATTCTTGTGGTGTAAGAGTGATACTATTGGTGGAAATTTGACGCTTATCACTCTTAGGGGTTTAGCGGTTAAACCCCACCTCGGCATCAAATTTACTGACCTGTGAAATGTTGATCTTGGAACCTTTGGAACCAGATACAACCATAGCTTTGAAGTTATTGTATTCTGGCAAGCTCTTCAGAACATTTCCTCCAGTTTTGTCTAGACAGTCATTGAGGATACGATTCATTTGATTCTCAAAAGTCTGTCGTAGTGTGTTACCTGGGGTAGGCTCAAGACCATCATTGTGAGCTTTCTTGATTACTTCCATCACTTCTGCCTGAGGAATTCCAAAATATGCAAAAAGTTTGTTATACAGTGGAATCCCGATTTCTCAAACCTCCAGAGGGAAACGCAAATTGGTTCGAGAAATCGGGAGTTGAGAAATTGGGGGTGGAATTACAAGTAAAGCAAATCCAAGGGAAACAAGGTTTGGTTCGATATATCGGGAGGTTCGAAAAACCGAGGGTTCGAGAAATCGGGATTCCACTGTATGAAGGTCATGATAATGTTTAGAATCTAGATTTGGGGTGTTTACAAATGCACCACCTTCAAACACACTTAGGTCAGACAATTTCACCTAAAACTCACAAGAAACTTAACTCTTATGACCTACATTTAGTTACCTTGACTTTCTTTGTCAATTGCTGAATTTCTTCATAAGTTTCATTATCAGCAATGCAATCACTAATGCTCATGCTGTGTCCTTCAATCAGAGTCCAGTTGTCCACAACAGTCTGGATGTTCCCATAAAACATACATGCAACCTTGGGACCCAATTCTACTGTCACAATGTGGACCAAACTTCCTGGTGAAGTTCCAAGGGATGTTTTGCACAAGATGCCAGAGACCAGCTCACAATGTTCAATAAGAACCTACAAAGATCGTGGACATACATGTATTAAATAATCAACCCTTAAAAATTCAAAGTGTCATTTATACTAAACCTCCCCCTTCACAACACCCATAGAAATGCAGTTGAGGTAAATGTGCCACAAACCATCTTAACCACAACAACCTTGATCTCTATGACCAAATTCTCTAGACTTTGCTACGGATGTTTCAGTGTTTGAGCCCAAAACACCAAATGCACTGTACATAGTTCGCATTTGAGCTGTATGCATGTATTATTGCTAACCCTTGAACAGATGTAAAAATTAAAGGAACAGTCAATCATACTGAGTAGAAATAAACAAGTGTGAAAGTTTAATTTTCTGACTTGAAATTATGAAAAAGAACAATTATCAAACCAAATTTACATACAATTGCAGGTCACTGGACAGTGTACATATTCAAAATTTTTGTAAAGATGACATACATACCTTAGTGTCTCCAGGTGAGATATGTCTATATGGTCCACTATCTTCATTGTCTGGATGGGTACTGTGTGTACAGATCATATTCACATTTCCTGGAATAATCATACTGAAGATCTGTTTCCCTGTCCATAGTGCCTGAGGCTTGAGGATGGCTGGCTGGATCAACCTACCATCCCAATTGGGGATCCACATCATGAGGTTCATCACTGTGTCCTAACAAAAAAAATACCCTTTAACTCCCAAAAGTGATCAACATGAAACTTCTCCCTGTAATATTCTCACATTATCCAGCAAACAGGTAATGAGAATACTCATACTCCTCAGGTAGAAGTAGTTATCTTGATCTAACACCAAATTCTTGTGAATAATTTACAAGGAAATGTGTAGCAGCTAGAGAGAAGAATTAACAATCAGATCTTTGAAGTTAAAGGGTTAAAACAAGAAGATGTATAAATTTATCGCCTTTGCTTACAGTTGCATGAATCCCTAACAGCTTGAACCTTGCCCAAGCTTAGAGTGATTATTGTGTTACTTCATGTCTTTTTCTGAAGACAAACTTTCCTTACAATGTTTTTCAAGAGGCTTTGAATACCAAGCCCCTTTTACTGATAATAGACCAAAAAAATTATTATTGCCTTCTAAATAAACCTGCAACAACCAGACAAAATCCTCTGGATATACGAGAAAATTTTCCCTTGTAATTCCACCTCACTGACAAAAACATCAAGGACTCAAGCTGCAGTATGACATCTAGGCTGATAACCAGGTGGTAAAGTTGCACCACAGAGAGGTATATTAATCTCACACACGTATACTCATGACTCAAGCATTCCCAATCTGCAGCTTAGCACTGCTGAGCAATTGCTGGCACCCTTAGCAGTGTTACAAGTCAAGCCTGCAAAAAAATTACATGTTGCCTGCCCCAAGAATAGATCTTATAGGAAGTGTGTCACCATTCTTCACAAACTTACAGGAAGACCATAAATCTATTTAATATTCAAATAATATCCAGAGCTCAAACAGTAATTCAACTATACTCAGCCACCTCATATGAAGCTACACATATTGGTACAGTGGAATCTCAATTTAACAAAGTGTTAAGGGACTGGGGAAATTGGTTCATTATATCGAGGGTTTGTTATATTGAAGCTCTGTGGTGTACATTTTACTGTAACTTTAGCCGGGCTGAAAGTTAAGCATAGTAGAACCTCGATTTAATGAACCTCCATTTGATGAAGTCCTCGCTATAATGAACAATACTTAACATTCAGCCCGCCTAAAGTTACTGTAAGATGTATGCCACAGACCCTCGATATAACAAACCCTTGATATAACAAACCAATATTCCCAGTCTCTTGGCACTTAAATGTTAAATCAAGGTTCCACTGTGTCATTCATTATACCGAGGACTTTGTTATATAGAGGTTCGTTAAATCAAGGCTCTGCTGTATGTTTTAGTTCAGAGAAGAACCTTTTCAAGGAAAACATCTCTTTTCGTGAATCTTCTGACAGCCATCAAAGAATCCTGCACAATTCCCATGACAGGTTTGTTGGACTGTGGTGTAACAATGTTCTTTGGCACCATCATAATCTCAGTGACTTCAGCACGTGCCTCAAGGGACTGAGGTACATGTAAGTTTATCTCGTCACCATCAAAATCAGCATTATATGGTGTGGTAACACTGTTACAAATACAAAGGCAAAGAGATCTTAATAGCAACCACCAAGAATGACTCCTACAGTAACTGTCCTATGTAACTTATGCTAGAGTGGAGCCTCTATTTAATAAAGTGCCAAGGGACCGGGGAAATTGGTTCATTATTTTTAGGGCTTGTTATATTGAAAACCTCGATTTAACAAATTTCCAGAAAAACAACCAAATATTGAGGTATGATTGATAATTGTTTCCCTTGTTTTTGCATGTGTGGTGTGACATTGTGCTTAATGTCTATATGAAGCTACAGTACCCTTTACAGTCATGTCTGTACATTAGCTACAGTACCAGAAACTAAACGGTTCAACAAAATTTTAACAATTGCCACCGGCTTTTCATTAATATGTCATGATAAAAAGGTTAATGAATAGTGCAGTCAAACAGAAACCCTAAACAAAAGAAAACCACTTTACTTTACTTAAAATTGCTTATCACAATATGCCCAGTTGAAAATTCTTCCCATGAAAATTGCCTCATTTTTTGTCATTCTTTACTTTACTACTAAAATTGCTCATCAAGACACTATCATCAAAAAAATTTCTAATTGCCTCATATTTTGTCTTTCATAAAAATGCACCTTTCATTCAAAAGAAAGAGTGCAGAAATTCCCGGCTTTCATTTGAACCTGACTTGTCAATTAAATGTTTTTAAATGAACATGAACAGTGTGTGCAGTATTAAACAACAGAACACCACTGTATAGTACTACATTGTTGGTTTGTTTTGCATTTGTCTTTGCATAGTCAGGTGTTGACATTTGTTTTTTATATCCGGGTATCTGCATACCTTTGGACTTTTGAATTGTGTTTGTTAGAATGGGGATTTTGTTATATTGAGGTTTGTTAAATCTAGGTTCTACTGTAAAATTTGTTATATGTCTTTCATCAATTGCTCTTGTGCATGGTCGACAAAAAGAA
This sequence comes from Stylophora pistillata, assembly GCF_964205215.1. NCBI lineage: Eukaryota > Metazoa > Cnidaria > Anthozoa > Scleractinia > Pocilloporidae > Stylophora > Stylophora pistillata. Next base: position 20,034,463 of record NC_142524.1, read on the forward strand.
AAGCTTTGGGATCGAAGTCTGGGGATTATGACCGCTGAGATCTGTCAATTGGATACTCCGGGAATTATATTAATATATCTTAGTATAATTTCAGAGCTGAGCAAAGAGTTTCCAGCAATCTGATTGGTCGAGCAGTTCCTTATATGATGCTATATAAACCGCTCCACACGGTTTATATAAAATGTTAAAATAAAATGTTAATAAATGTTACTAAAATGATATGATTTTAGAAATGTCTCTGTTGTTCAGCTCTGAAATTACACTGAAACAATTATTTGCCTCAGGTTCGGTGAATATCGTCGAATAATCTCCTCGCCTTTGTCTCTGGGATTATTCGACGATATTCACCTTGCCTTCGGCGAATAATTGTCAATTAGATGTTAATTTTGTTGTGTAGTATCGCTGATTATTATCCAACTACACCTAGACGAGTACAAAGAACGCCATAGACGAGTACAAATATTACGCGGTATTTGTACTCGTCTATTGTAGTACCGTTTAAACAGGTTTTCTCACATCGTGCAAGCGAAGAATTGGATTGTAGTTAATAAAAAAACAAAACAAATGGCGGACAATTTGAATCATATTTCCGACAACGAAGAGTCAGAATGGCTGGTAAATATAGATCTAAATTCATTAGATGAATCAAAGGAAGAAAAACAGCTTGACGACCAGAAAATTTCTTCATTTAATGAAGAAAATAGAAACAGCAGCACAACAACGCGCCAATTCCGTTCCACTTCGGCACAACTCGTAAAAATACTCAGCGATACTAAACAACAAAACGTCTAATAAGATATATGTATTTTTACGAGTTGTGCCGTATGACACGAGCCCGTAGGGCGAGTCAAAATACAAATAACGAGTAAAAATACTCAGTGATACTACACAACAAAATTAACATCTAATAAGTTATTTATTATCCAACACGCCAAACTGTTATTTCAATGCGGGCGAATTTCGCAGATATTTATTTATGAGGAGTGCGTGACAGAAGTATGCGAAGCGGAACGGAATTGGCGCGTTAATAATAATAATATAATATAGATCGATTTCTATAGCGCATTTCCATATAAATGCTCTAATGCGCTTTACAACATTGTGCAGGAGACTTTTTTCCAGACTGCCGACGGCAGTTTACAATTAATAAAGGAGAAATTTTTTACAGATGCCCCCTCCCCCCCTTCCCAGTAAACAGGCCAGACCACATCACAGTAATCTCGTGATGTGGGTTCTTTAACGTCCCTTGCCGAAATTAACTAATTGATAGGTGCAGGAGACGGGACCTCCGGCTTTACGTCCTATTCGAGAAGACGAAGCAATGCGAGTGAAGCGTCTTGCTTAAGGACACAACGTCAAACCCCAGCCAGGACTTGAACCCGAGCCATCTGACCCAGAGTTCAGCGTTATAAGATATTACCGCTCTGTTTTTTGATTCACTTTTGAGAGGGTTGTGCTATTGAGGTCCTCTGGGTAGCCTCTCTTTAGCAAATGCGCTTTGAAATTTGCGATTTTCTCCTGGAATATAGTTTGAGAGGAGTTTGCTCTGAGAAGTCTAAGGGCCTCCTTGTATAAGTGTCGATTAAACGTAAGTGTTTATGCACTGAGAAATGAGACGAAAATTTGAAAAAGAAGCCGTCGTTTGTGTTCACCGCAAATTTCACTCAGGCTGCACTATTGTGAGCTGGTTAACTCAGTTCACTGTGAACGTAATGTTTACCTTATCTCTCCATATTATGAACATGAATAGGATTATTGGCAATTATTAACTGGGAAACACTACTAAATCTCAATGATCGTTGATGCCATGACCGTGCTGTAATAAAGGTCATCAAGTTATTTAAAGCGCCACGCAGGTAATGATGGTAATTAACTGCAATTATGATCAATTATGACCCCTCAACGTTTTACTTACAACTAGCTTACCTTTCTTCTCTTTCCTCTTGTGGCTCTTTTTGTGTGTTTTTTTTTTAATTCTTCTTCGCAATACTATGCGATTTCCTCTTATGTTTTCGTATGAAAACCTGAAATGATCTGCCGACCCGAGAATGTCGCCCGAACTTACACCTATGAACGACACATGGATGAACTTTCGCGCTTGTGGCGCAAGAAAACGGAAAAAGCGTGACGGGCCAACACACGAGCTTACATGAGTCAAACAGGGATTGTCACTTACTAAATTGTCTTGCCATTAAGTCTTATGATCGCCTTCGTATGAAATTGTTTTTTTTGTTGTTGTCGTTTTACTAGTCCGCGTTTTACTAGTCCGCGTTTTACTAGTCCGCGTTTTACTCGTCCGCGTTTTACTCGTCCGCGTTTTACTAGTCCGCGTTTTACTAGTCCGCGTTTTACTAGTCCGCGTTTTACTAGTCCGCGTTTTACTAGTCCGCGTTTTACTAGTCCGCGCTTTACTAGTCCGCGTTTTACTAGTCCAGTCCAGTCCAGTCCAGTCCTCGAAATACCATATGCCCTATAAAATGCCTTCTGTGATATATCGTTCCGAGGCAAGAAAAAACTTCAAAGGTTTGTTATAAGATGTAAGCAAGAGAAATCCTTGTAAATAAAGTCATCGCGTTCAAATACAACTTTTTATTGAGTGATCCCGTCTTTCCTCCGGCGATTTTAGTAATTCGAAATTTTCATGGATGGCATCAACTTGTTCCGAAGTCTTAGCCTCCATAACTCACCATGTTAATAAATCATGAAAAGCACTCGACAGCGATTTTGCTAAAACAGCAAAGCCTTCAATTCGAACCAATTCAATTCAATCCGCTGATCCACAAATCCGGCCCAAATATAGGCTCCGTGTAGCTTCTTGTTCAGTAACAGATAGTTGCCTCAAAATACTCTTCCATATAATTTTGCAGTGGAAAGCTCTATTTTATCTCATACAGCCTCTGGACAAAGATATTTTCCGGTCTCGATCCGTTCTTCGAACGAGTGAAAGTCGATTGAACCAAGAGAAAGTATCATTCTTCAAAAGATAATAAGGTGGGCTACTTAATTGGTTGTTGCCTATCTGGACTTTGCCCATTGCGTGCGAAATACGTGATAAAATGCAGGTTGTTTACAGGAAATTGACACGCAATGGGGTAAAGTCCAGGTTAGCTATAAGCGAATTTTATTGGTAGAAAACGTCTAAGCACGTGAGAGTTGCGTGGAAAATGAACCGACCGAACCATTCTGTCCCTTATGAAATATTTTTCATTGAGGTAGATTTATGTCATAAAATTTGCGTTGTTTACTGGAAAATGGCATTTCATCTAAAAAAATCTAATCCATACTGGCGAGTAAAAAGTAACACGCAATTGTAACGGGAAAGTATTGTTTAAACAATATTTAATTCATGGAGGACTTTTAGAAGCAAAGAAACGGATATGTAACATGGCAGTCGACGCTGAAAGTAAATGTAACTTGGTGGTCGTTTCAAACGCTGCTAAAAGAACAACCATATGGCAAAAAAAAAAATTATCAATCAAATATGATTTACGCAAATATCTTGCGCAAGATTTACCAGAGTCAGTAAAACTAGCCTTTCCGAAACAAGACGCTATAGCGCTAAATTCGTGTTAGGCCTCCAGCTGTCGGTGTATGCGTCGTAAGTGAAGGAGCGGTACACAAAACATGCACGTTTTAACTCGCTAATCGGTAGAAAAAGTTCCCTGACGACCTTTCAAATCCAGACAGATCATAGCGATAAAACCCTCACGAAGGACATGAGCCATTACACTGAATAGATGGTCTTACAACTCTTGTAGATGTCATCTTACCTCGTGCCTTGAGCGAAATTCAAAATTGCACTCGCTGATTAACTCATATATAGCAATGAAATATCCTGAAGTTGCTCCTATCAACATCTGAAGTAATATCTGATTCAAAATTTTTCTCATGGCCCACTCAGTCTCCTTCAGAAGGAAGATTAAGTATAGTCGTACAACGATCACAACTCCAGCACTTTCCCAACACGACTGATACATTTCCTTAATTCGCGAACCGCTCTCTCCGACTCAAGCGTTGATTCGCTGAAATTTGAAGACCTGTCAAACCACAAATTAGCAAGAACGCTCTGATTGGTGCGACATCGAAAAATACTACAATATGATTGGTTTGTGATACACCAAAAAATTGGGCCAATCACATTGGGTTGAGATACACCAAAAAAAAGATGCGCCAATCAGATTGCTTAGAGATACACCAAATTGCGCTGATCAGATTACACTACACCACAATACACCAATCTATACGCTAACATATAGTTAGTTTTTTTTTTAAAGAAATAACTCAAAAATGGCTTGTCGCTGTCGCAAATTGTCGCCCTTTTTCTGTCAGTTTTTGTCGGCTATCGGTGAATCGGAAAGAGATTGTCGCCACATTTTTGAGCAATGTCGCCTGTCGCCAAAACCCCTCGGAAGTCCTCATCAAGAGCAGCGTCTCTTACTTTGGATGCAGTATATGCTTGTTATGGCGCCTTTCGTCCTAATAATTTTGACTGCAGTTAGAAACAAACCGAAACTCTTTTAACCTCGAATAGCCTCTAGCTAAATACATTTTTCGGTCTCTGTTTCTCGACAAAGTATTGGACGACGAGAAGAGTATCATATTTCAATAACATTCACGTTGGTACTACAACGTGGGCTCCATATTTGGTTGTTGTCTATCTGGACTTTGTCCGGTGCGCGCGGAATACGTGATAAATGCAGGTTGTTTACAAGGAATCGACACGGTGATTGGGTGAAGTCCAAAGTGGCTAAAAGCGAATTTAAGTGGTAGAAAACGTCTAAGCACGTGAGGATTGCGTGAAAAATGGACTAACAATATCATTGTTCCTTGTAAAATTTCTTTCTGCCAGATAGGATTTCTCTAAACATAATATTTAATTCATGGAGTAGTTTTAGAAACAAAGTTAAGGATATTTAATGTGGCAGACGACACAGAAAGTAAGTATAACTCGGTGGTCTTTCAACCTTCACAAAAAGAGCAGTCACAAGGCAAAAAAAAAAAAATTATCAATCAAGTATGCTTTATGTAAATGCTTTTACGCAGGTTTTATCTGAGTCAGCAAAACTAGCCCTTCCAAAACAAAAAGCTCAAGTGATAAAGTGATGTTAGGCCTTCATCTGACAATGTGTGCATTGTAAGTGAAGGAGCGGTACAGCAAACACGTCTTAACTTCTAAAAGGTAGAAAAATTACCTGACGACCTTTCTAATTCCGACAGATCATAGCGAAGAAGTCCTCACGAAGGACATGAACCATTATACTGGTATCCTAATTTCCTAACATGATTGACACGAGGGACGACACTCTGATCAGTGCAAGCATACCCCAGCGTTGTGATCTCATTGGTGCATAATACATAGCCTAATGTGGCAATTCCGTAAACGTCACTCTTAGCCTTTCTGATGATCTAACAACCAAGCACAAGACCAAAATAACACTGAAAGTTTTATTAATTCCCCCATATATTATAATGGTTATCGGCTCTTTACCTTTGGAGTTTCAATAGATTTCCAATAATTATACTATATAATCAATGCACTCTAGCCTCCACTTCAGTCTTTATCCCACGGCCTAACAAAACACCTAGTCCGTGTATCTCGATTATGCAAGAAATTGAACAACTTGTATTACATAATTTATAATTGGAAAATTTTCACAATATTCCCCAAAATTCTATATCATCACTTCTGTTTTGCTGATAAATTTTGACATACCTGGTCTTCTCTTAAATCAATCCAAATTTACAATATTAGGCGACTAACAATGTCTTATTTAGGTAATTAACTTATTCTTATTCTCAAGTACTCTCCTCTTTATAAATACATATTTTAGGCATGGTTAACCATCTTCGCTTTAGCTGTTTTAACTGCATTTTTACATACAAATTGCTTGAGCACACAAATTTAACTTAACTCATTACTTTAGCTTTGCCTCTTGACGGGAACGAAATATTCCTACCTAGTATAAACAAATAAATAAGTACATAAATAAATATAGATTATAAATCTTTGATGTTAAGCATTTCGACAAATAATTTGTACTTTTCAGTGTTACTCATTACAATAAATTTTATGTTTTCATTTTTTTTGTTATACATACACGCAAAATGAACTCTATTTACACTTTTACGGTTTGTTCGCATGTACCATACGGATGAGACCTCGATGACACGCCTTCAACGACACGCAGATTCTGAAGGTGAAAACCAAACTTTCGCGGATGTTCTTGCTTCCATAACCCTTTATTGTATAAAGGCATTGAAAAGCAGAACAAAAACAAATCTAAACATGACAAAACATTGAATACAAAAGAAAAGCAAGACGGAAACAAACAAGACAATAAGAAAAAAATCAATAACTCCTTCACTACAAACACATGAACTCAACTTATTCAACTCACAGAAGTACCCAACCTGCCTTTCTCAGTGAGGTGCCTGTAATGTGCTTGGAGGAGGGATAAAGCGCAATTCGAGTGATGGCGGTTGAGGTGCGTAATGAGCATGTCATTGAAAGTGCACTGAAGTAACAATACATTTGTAGAGTTGAATTGAAGAAATCCAAGCGATTCAGCAGATGTTATCTTCACTTCTGTTCTCTTTGGAAGGACCGGCGTAAACGCTTAGTAGATTCTTCGGTGAAGACAAATACCAAAGTCAGAAATCCGTGCCAAGCAAAACAGAGCCTATCATTTCTACTAATTAAAGGCAAGTATCAAGCCATTCTTTGGATCGCTTCACGTCGGCGGGAACAAATCCGTTTCGATTTTCACGGGCGCTTGTGTTTGCCCCGAGAAAACACTCTGTTCCCAAGGATCCGTGGGATAGATCATCAACTGAGCACACACTGCTAGTCTCCATATCTGCGACGGTCACGTGAAAGTTTCGGAGATCTGGTGCCGAAGAACTTTTCGTAAGTTCTCTTTGACCCATGCTTTCAGCGTCGCTCAAGAAGGAGAGGTCGAGAAGCTCTCGGTCAATTTGAATTCTGAGAGCGTTTAGAGAGTCAATATCGTCACGGCGTTCCACAGAAATTACCTCATCACTGGGCTAAGAGGAAGGAATGAATTAAAATTTAAGATATGGTCAAAAATGCATTCATGAATAAGGCCATCGTATAGTAGCTTGTAACGAATTTTGGTGGGTTTCTCGCGATTTTCGCCTGACAGTTATCTTTGTATCCATTTAACAAATAGATTCCATTTTACCAAATCTCCGTTCAGTTTGAAATCTCAGTGGACGCTAAAATTCGGTAAGAACAAAAGAGTGGCACACAGGCAAGTCACTCAAGTCCTCGACACATTTTTGCGTCAAGTGTGATCTATGACATGCATAATAGAGAAGTTATTTGATTCCTTTCCGCGAGATAGCAGAATTATCAAGGTCTTAGCTTGTGTTATCCGCCTCACTCTTTCACGCCCAAAAATAATTCTCTTTATGATTCCGAACTTGATTCAATTGTTAAATATGACTAGAGTAAGCATCCTTACTTGGTATATAGGGTTCTCGAAAGTCTTCTCCTCAATGTAGGGATGAGGCAGTGTATCTGCATGGTGTTCTTTCAGTTTCATTCGCCCGTTTCTCCGTCTGTAAGCCCTCAGTTTAAATATAAACAAACCAAAGACAGCAAGCAACACCAATACGACTGCTGCCACGACAACTGGAATTGCATAAGACGACTTGGTCGGGGAACCTGGATACGACAAAACAAAAAACCGCGATCGTCTGTTTCAGTTTCCATTGATCCTTAAACTCCCAATATCAGATTAGCAATTCTCCTTCTCGTTGCTATGTATTTCCTTGTTAATTCGTAATGAGAATATGTTGCAATGCACTGAAACTGCAAGACGACGTTACATGCCGATCACCTCTGGAAGTTTGAGGCTTGAATGCTTGCGGTTAAAATAAACAAACGCCAGAAGTATTGAAATAAGAGCAAGTCATGATACACTACAGATCCGTGTTCATGGCATGGACTAGCGTAGGGAAAATAAGTATGTCGTAGCTTATCGCCGGCTCAATGCTAACATTAACGATTGTAGTTAGTGTTATTAGTAGGGATGACATGTTGGGAAAACTCGAAACTCTTTGGATGGAAAAGTCATGTTGAAATCAACCACTCGAACAACAACAACAACAACAATAGCAACCACTATCTCAGTTTGTACTCTCCCTTACCTTATAAGCTATTACGAAAAAAAAACTGAAATTAAAATTAGAGTACTGGCTACCTGAAATGACCGGCATAGGGGCAAGCGGAGCTAGGAAGCCAGACAGAGTGCAACTGAACAATACAGAGGTGAAAGGCTGAGAGGTAATGTTAGTAGTCATTACTCGTAAGTTTCTTTTGAAGCATTGGCATCCCTGAAAAGATGACGCTACGCTCTTGCAGGGAAGGGTTAGCCCTTTACTCCGTAACATCAGTCAATCAATCAATGAACAAGTTTATTGTCTTTACGTGAGGCATGGTTATCCAGGTTGCCCGAGCCAGAGGCTCATGTATGAAACGTGAGACAGCAACCCACCCATCCCACAGTAATCTCGTGCGTGGGAAATTAACGCAGGACACGAGGTTTACGGTTTATTCGTCCTTATCCGAGAAGACTAGAATATCTATCCATTTCTTGATATTATAGAAAGGTAGCAAATTCTCCTCAGTTATTTTAAGACCACGAGTATTGGTCCGGCCGGGGCTCGAACCCTCGAGCTCCCGCACGACACAATCCGGCGCTCTAACCAATTGAACTAACTGGGGGGCGGTCAATATTCTCCATACTGTTCTCTAGACATTTCCTAAGGTGCTGACGAGGATAATTTGTTTAACAATCAAGACCTTCTTTAGTACGTTGGTGATCGTTTCCTTTATTCTTGTGCCCTTCATGTGTGAAGCAGGGGTGATAATGTAAGGAGAAACTTGTTTCTAGTCACTCTTTGAGGTCAAAGGGTTAAAGGTTATGGTTAAAGGTTATGGTTAGGGTTACAGGTTATGGTTTTAGGGTTAGGGTTTTAGGGTTAGGGTTAGGAGTTAGGGTTAGGGTTTTGGAACCTTGTCACCTTGTCGCTTGCGACGATCAGTAGCAATCCAATGGTTTTAACCCAAATAAGCAATCGAAACTTCTCACTGATTTTTATCCTTCAACATGTGTGAACACAACAACAAAATGTTGTTTACGGTCTGAAAGTTCCCGCTTAACATGAATTACAGCAACAATGTTTTCAACTTTGTGCTGGCTTCGAGAGTCAGTCATTTCTTATCACTAGTTAAAAGTTGAGATTAGAAGCCTTCCATTGTTCATTACCTACCTGAGAATGCTGCATTGTCAACTTCAGCCACAAGGTGACAAGTGAAAGAGTCAATTCCGTCGATACAGTTCATGTTTTTTCCACAAGGATTTGACAAACATTCATCTATTTCTGGAGGGTAAATTGAAAAAAAAAGGTTCTCTGTAAAAACGACAAATCAAACAGAAAATTGCCAAACTAATTTGGGTGGAGACCGTGGAGTTAGGGTTAAAAGTGCTGGCTCCAACGGCAATGGCGCTCTTGCACTAACGCACAACTCGCCCTTGGTCCTCATCTCCTTAACCGAAATTTCCGTAGAAAAACAGGAACGATAAAACCATAAACTCAAAACTTTGTCAGTGTTCTCACTAACTTTTCTTTAAAGGTTACTAAAGTCAATGTGAGGCCTCGGTCCAGACGTCACTTACCATAACAAGGGGTACTGGGCACCAGATTGACAATCAACCCAACTTACCGTGCTGACAAAGAAGTCCTGAGTATCCCTGATAACACATGCACGTAAAACCAGAGCGATGACTCACGCATGCTCCGTGTGGCCCACATATGTTGGATGGAAACGTCATGTTACTATCAGCCACTCGAACAATACAGTGGTCAAAAGCTGGAAGGTAATGTCAATCGTCTTTGATTATAAATTTCTTTGACGCATTGGTATAGTTTAGAACACCACATTACACTCCTGTGTGAGAGTGTAAGAGAGGGTTTACCCGTTTGATCTTAACACATTTCCTAAGGTGCTGACAACGAGAATTTGTTTAACAATCAAGAGCTTCTTAGGTGGTCGATCATCTCCTTTATTCTTGTAACCTTAATGCATGATTCATTGGTGATATTGTGTAGTTAAATCACTACCCTGCACAAATGCTCTGGAGTAGAATCTGGGATGACACTTGAAAGACCATGTACTGCCGTTCTCCTCGATTAACTGAGCTGAAATTTTGGTTAAAATTATGAGGCAAAATTCGTCCCGTTACTCAAACAAACCCTTTTACAATGTTCAGATGAAGTACTGCAACTTCAAAATAGATAAAACAATCCGCAAACATGATTTTTTTCATAGAGATTTCGCGAACAAGTTTGTCTATTTCTCGCGTCAGTTTTACGACAACTGTTCAAATTAAACCTCATTTTCATCGTCTCACCTTTCTCACATCTTTTTCCAACATAACCCACAGCACATTTGCAGAACAGGCCCTTTCCATTGTCAACGCAAGTGGCACCATTGACACAAGAAGATGATTGGCACCTGTCGTTCTTAATTTCGCAGTGGTTGCCATGGTACCCTCCGGGGCATATGCACTCACTACCATTTCCAGTTTGACGGCATCTCCCATCGTTTAAGCAAATAAAGCTCGCACAGTTATCTGTTTCTTTTACTTCACAATTGCGACCTGAAGGTAGAATTTATTCTTGAACACTTTCATTCATACAGCGTGTATGTCATCTTTCAATATGAGAACCAACGAAAGAAAAGGGGGGGGGGGGAGGGAGGGAGGGGGGAAGGAGGGGAAAAGGGAAAGTCAGTAAAGCGAAGCGCGATGGTAAACGGCGCTCTAAAGAGCGGAGGAGTGAAAAAAACGAGGGAGGCTTGGGTCGAGTCGCGTAATGAACCCGAGCCGACCCAAATCTCCCTCGCTATTTCACTCCTCTGCTACAATCGAAGTTCGCTCCGTTTTACTATGAACGCCTGGAACAAACTATCGAAAAGGCTTTTACAAGTTGAATCAAATTCTTGTTGTCTGAGTAGAAGGGTCAGACAGGAAAATATTTGGCTCGAGGTCATGACGCACGGACCGACCGCAACGAGGTCAGTGTTTCATAACTGAGAAAACTGGCATTGCTATTTTGAGAAAAGAAAACAAGGGGTTCTCAATAAGAATTTTAGCAGTTTCAACTGCTTTTCTCACCTTTGAAGCCTGATGGACACCAGCAAGTGAATTCAGATATCTCATTAGAGCAAGTTCCATTATTCTGACAGGGTGACACTGCACACTGATCCACCTCTACAGAACAGTTCACACCTGTATAGCCAGCAGCACACACACAACTAAAACTGTTCACGCCATCCACACATCTGCTTCCATTGTGTTGACAAGGCTGAAACAAGCAATCATCAATATTCACTCTACAAGTTTTCCCTTTAAACCCAAGAGGGCATACACAGAGAAAGTCGTCTACCATGTCAAAACATTTGCCTCCATTATGACAAGGGGAACCGGCACAATCATCTACATTAACTTCACAATTGTCTCCAGTGAAGCCACCTTGACAGACACATTTATAACCACCAACTTCGTCTAAGCACGTTCCATTGACACATGGCTGTGACTGACACTCATCTATGTCAGACTCGCAGTGGACACCTGTATACCCCAGGGGACAGTTACAGGTAAAACCATTCACCAAGTCGATGCATGAGCCTCCATGGCGACACTGTTGATTGACACAGTCGTCAATGTCTACATCACACTGTTTGCCTGTGTAACCTGGTGAACACATGCATTCGAAGCTATTCACAAAATCAGTACAGTTGCCCGAGTTTTTACATGGCTGCCTGGCACAATCATCAATGTTTATTTCACAGTTGTTGCCCCAAAAGCCTGGACTGCAAAAACATTGAAACTTGTTGATACCATCAAAACAGTACCCTCCATTTAAACAGCTGTCGCTGGCACAGTCATCAATATTTTTCTCACACTTCTTTCCAGTAAAACCTAGTTTGCAGGTACAATTAAAGCCATTAACCAAATCAGTGCATAACCCATCATGGTAACAAGGAAATGAATAACACTCATTGATGTCTACAGTGCATGTCTGCCCTTGGAAACCTGGGGCACACATGCACTTAAAGTCATTAACCAAATCCACGCAAGTTCCTCCGTTGCTGCATGGATCAACTTTACAATCATCAAAATCTATTTCACAGTATTGACCAGCATATCCCTTAGCACAGAGACAAGTAAAATTTTTGACACCATCTACACAAGTGGCATTGTTTTGACAAATGTGTGATTGACAGTGGTTGATATCAACTTCACAATATGTGCCAGTGATACCTTCTGGACAAACACAATTATGTGAAGAATTAAAAGACATGCAAGTACCCCCATTGCGACAGAAAAATGCACTGCATGCATCAACTGAACCAGCACAAGTTCTTCCTGTGATGCCTCCAGAACAGTTACACTTAAAATTGTCTACCAAATCAATGCAATCTCCACTCTGACAAGGATTAGGAGAGCAGTCATCAATATTTAATACACAAGTTGCATCTGTAAATCCGTTGCGACAAATGCAGTCATATCCTTGTCCATCATGGCTGTTAATGCATGTTCCACCATTCAAACAAGGCAAATTAGCACAATTATTAACAATCACATGACAGTCTTTACCAGTATAGCCTGATGGACAAGTGCAGTTGTAATCGCTGACAAGATCTACACATGTGGCATTGTAATGACAAGGACTATTCGCACAGTCATCAATGTTAACCGCACAATCCTTTCCTGTAAACCCAGTCTGACATAGACATCTAAAGTCATCCACTGAGTCCACACATATGCCTTGATTCTTACATGGCTGCAGAACACAGTCATCAATGTCAACTTCACAGAACTGTCCTGCGTAGCCAGGCTTACAGATGCACCTGTATGAGTTTATTCCATCAACACAAGCTGAGTTGTGCATACACTTATGGTCTCTGCATTCATCAATATCTATCTCACACTTTGGACCAGTGAACCCACTCATGCAATTGCAAGAAAACCCAATGACTAAGTCAACACAGGTAGCATTATTGTCACATGGTGTGGATAAGCAGTCGTCAATGTTCACTTCACAGGTTGCTCCTTTGAAGCCCACTGCACAGTCACACTGAAAATCATTCACCTGATCATGACAGGATCCTAGAAAAATGTAATAGCAAAAATGTAACATTAATTAGCATTACAATTTAGACACATAAAGGACCCTCCACCACTTGCCACCCCCTCTTTAAAGCTGGAAATTTAAGGTGATTTACAATGAACAGAGTTCAAACCATTAATGTAAGGATTGTACCACATCTCAAACAAATGTACAACATCTATCATATTGTAAGTTATATTTCTTAATTGATTTTATTTCTCACTCCTTCGGGAAACTTCCACTGAGGCTTTTTTCATGGCAGTTGGCATCAAATCATTTTGCAAAGGATGCTTTGCCTTTATTGTCAGATGTCATTTGAAACATTTGAGCGATTAATAGTAATTGCTGAAAAATGAATTCATTTGGTGAAAATAAGAGGGTGAAATTTTTTCAGACCTGAAAACCATTAGCACTTCTAACCTTTCACTGATTGATTGTGCATGCTCCTTAGAATAACTTTGTATCAGGGGGTCAACTGGCAGAGTTCTCACAGGACATTCTCACAATGTAAAATTAAACTACAAAATAAACTCACCCCCATTCTTGCAGGGCGCTTGCTCACAATCATCTATGTCCCTATCACAATTTTTTCCTGAGAAACCAGTCTTACACACACAAAGATAATCATTCACCCCATCTGCACATATTCCTCCATTCTGGCAAGGATTACTACCACATTCATTGTAGTTTACTTCACAAAAGACTCCTGTGTATCCTGGCAAGCATGTACAGGAAAACCCATTTACCCCATCAATACAGGTGCTACTGTGAAGGCAAGGTAAGCCAACACAGTCATCAATGTCAGTCTCACAGAACCTTCCCGCAAATCCAGGCTGACAGTGACAGCGAAAAGCAGAAACAAGATCTTGGCATGTTGCCCCATTCTTGCACGGATTGCCTTGACAGTCATCAATATTTGTCTCACAAATAATTCCAGTAAATCCCTTACGGCATTGACATCTAAATGAGTTCATCTGCAATTAGCAAAAATAACAGTTAGTTTGCTGCTTGTGCTTTGAAAGGGATGTTGCAGCACAAGCTCTAGCTAGTGACCTGTGTTGCACTCGTAGGTTAGACTCTGAAGTCCAGAACTTACACCATTTCATCTTGAGATATAAATTAGAGTGCTGTAATAAACTGTCAGGAAAAACTACAGAATGTTTCAAATTAAAAAGTAAAGTTTGCAAGTAAGTGTCTAAGTGGCTGACATGAGGTGCCAAAGCTTATTCTGGTCACTATAGCTGCATGAAGCAGTCAGGAGTGTTGCTACTACCCCTGAATGGAATGCTACAATGTAGGTTGTTACATGTCGGCCCACTGCATTCTTCATGCATCCCAGAAAGTTTGCCTTTTCACATTATATAATCTTGGGTAAATAAAGGCATTGTGAGAGCAAAATGTCTTGTACAAGAACAGGACATAATGACCCCAGTTAGGTCTTAGCCAGGATCTCTCGCCCCTGGAGTCCTGGGCCCAGTTTGAAGGCTGATCAGCTGATCAGGTTAAATTTTCATCTAGGATTCTTTATCCCTTTGTTCAAAAGCCTTTCTCTGATAATTTCTCTATTCTTTGAAGGGCACCCAATCATCAAATTGTTGACAAAAATGATTGTACTGAATTTTCTATACAATGTAGAAGGTTTCAGATCTTAAATCAGATTTCACACCAACCCTGGGTTATCTAAACCCAGCTTTGAACAACCCGACCCAGCATGCTAATCATTATGCCAACATCTCTCACCTTCTCAAATATACAGTACATACACTGTACATATACTATGACTTAATTTCCAGGTGACTGGGCTTACACATGAAAGACAATAGAGTATGAATTCTGATGTAAGTCACCTGATCAATACAGGTCCCATTGTTACGACATGGATGTGCAGCACATTCATTTGTGTCAACTGAGCAGCTACTTCCTGTAAATCCTGCTGCACAATGACACACCTGCTGTCCACTGGCAGTTATAACACAGGTACCTCCATTCAGACATGAGGTGGGTAAACAGGTACTATCATAACCCTACAAAATACAGTTACAGTCTGTATTAATATTAAGCTGTCACCCACAGGAAATGGCAGGGTGACAGTTTAATACAACTAGGTTAATAAAGGTTCCACAGATTAGGGGTATCATGAAAAACAATAAACAATGCCAGTTTAGGCAATAATTGACCACTTAATGTATTAAGGCTGATAGTTTCGAAAGAAACTGTTTGGGGCTGCGTCAGTGGGAGTAACGAAATAATTTGGATATATCAACAAAGTTGAAATGGTAAATTGGCCACCGTAATGATTACAAAAGCTGACGTTTCGAGCGTTAGCCCTTCGTCGAAGCCATTCGCTCCGATGAAGGGTTAACGCTCGAAACGTCAGCTTTTGTAATCGTTACGGTGGCCAATTTACCATTTCAACTTTGTTAATATATCCAAATTATCACTTAATGTATTGCTTTCAGTGACTGAGGGGTGGAGGATAATCAAAACAGGCCATTAGGACTTAGTAAAGGGTGACTGCGACCTCGCAATAGAGGTGATCATTTACTAGAGGTGAAAATTACAGTAATTAGTAATGGTACTAGGACTGAGTAGAGTCCATTTGGTCTGTAATCATGCATAAGAGTGACTAACAAAATTAGACTTCAACTGCAGAGCAACTTGAATTGCTTGCACTACTTAGTGACTGAATATCCCTTGTGTTGTGCAAGGTTGCCATTAGAACATGCAATAGATGCAATAGGTGCAATAGATGCATGATCTGAGTTGTGGGCAGTTAAATTGAATTATGCCTGAGTGTTTAGCAAACATGGAATGTTGCATTACGACATGCTCCTCTAGGGGGGTTCCCCTGCATGCTCCCCCAGAAAAAAATTGAAACTCCTTTGGACATGATTTCCAGCTTTCTAAGACATGATCTCCAGCATTCTAGAACATACTTGGAAAAAGAAATTATTTTTTTTCTTTGATCACAATTTGCAAAGTAGCCAGAACAAAATAGTTTCAGAAAGCTAACAGGTTTCCACAACTAGCTTCTGATGAAACCCTGAACCCTGGTTTTGTGAGAGGCATGAATAGGTATTGATAGTATTCATAAAGGAGGTGAGAACTGTCAAGAAGAATACAGAAAGTATCTTCACTCCATTGCAGAAATGTGAGAGGACTGGGACAAGTTTCTTATATTGATTACATTGAAAATCTAAACATTTCCACTGACATGTTACTGAATGAAAAGCTACCCAGTCAAGTTTGAGAGTTTTCAGCAGAAAAGTGTCCAAATTGGAG
Source organism: Stylophora pistillata (assembly GCF_964205215.1). NCBI lineage: Eukaryota > Metazoa > Cnidaria > Anthozoa > Scleractinia > Pocilloporidae > Stylophora > Stylophora pistillata. Next base: position 20,050,948 of record NC_142524.1, read on the forward strand.
CCTTGCAAAAGTTGCAAATATTCCATACAAATGCTTAAAATGTTTTGGCCTGTCTACCCAATCCATACCAACTCTCTATTTTAGGTGATATTTGAAGAGCTGTCATTTTGCCATTTTCCTCCTCTAAATATTTCTATTCTTGCTTAAGATGGCTGGTACTAGTTTCCTCGTGCTGGGAACAGATAACTCTTGCAGCACACGAGAGAGAAACGTGCAAAAGAAGCGTGAGATTAAAAGACGAAAATTTAAAACAAAGATGGCGGCCCGAGGATTTTTTTCTACTTATGTGAGAAGTTTACCTAAGAGCTTGTATTTAATGTGTTGAGCAGCAACTGTGAATGCAGGAGATAGAGACTAAGATAAAGAAGACGATTTTCAGAGAAGTAAAGGATGCATCACTTCACATTTAAAAGAAATATTCAACCGATATGAAATCTTGCGACGGCGAAAGAAGAAGAAGCTAAACTTCAGAATACCTGGCCCCTCATTTACATGGCATTAAATAAGAATAGCGTCTATTGTGTTATGCCTCATTCTTCAAAGCCTCCCGACACTTGTAAATGATGTGGACGGGTATTCTGAAGTTGCTCCATATGATATAGCCAGAAGTCATGTGTAGGATTTTTAAGATGAGCTCGGGAGGCTGTCTTTGACAGCTGTTTAATGATTTTATTGGCAGTAAATGTCTGTAAACATCAGATCGTAGGTGCTCGCGTGAGCACACGCAATTGTCAGCGATAGCTAAAACAGATCATGAGCAAATGTCGATCTTATAGAATCCAGATTTTTAAATGCTCGAGAAAGCGCATGGAAATTGCTAAACTCACGAAAGCTATTGCATGAAAACAAGTCCGGTGACCCCTTCTTTTTACTGTTCCAATATGATAATAACGTTGAAAGGAATCATCAGAAAAAAAATTAGAAAATTCTACGGAAGGAAATTTGTCATGTGTGAAAGTTGCCTTTTTTCTAGATTTTCTGAAATTCCGCTCCGTAGAATTTTCTAAAAATCTTTATGCATTTTCCTTTTCAAGTGCCAAAAGCAATCACTGAAAAAAATCACGGGGTCACCGGATTAGTTTTGGAATTATTTAAGCCAAAAGCTAAAAAATGCGTCTGAATACGCCTATGAAAGCATTGCCATGGAAACTGCTAGTGACGAAATGACACCTATTTTTGGATAACCAATTATTATATAATTCAACCCCGTAAAAGTGTTCAACTCAGGCCTTGGTCAGTCTTTCTGTTGTATTCTTTCAAAGTTACAAACCATCAACAAGATGAAAACTGGTACGAGCCACCTTAATTAAGACTCTCAAATTTAGTTGATCTTTTATTTAAATATCTTAGTTTTTCAAACAAACAGAAAACAACCACACTCTTTCCCAGTCTTCTCACTTTTCTGCAATGGGCTATGACCTTCTTCTTGCAGACCAGCATTTTCCAGCAGGGAGTATGGCAACACATACCTTGAGAAAGCCACTCCATAATAAAACAGTGGTGGTGATTATCCTAGAAGTTATCCTTTCTCTGTAGAATAGGAAATGACCCATAGCTATCAATTGCCAGGAAACTTTACTGAAAAAGCTGAAAAAGAAAAGAAAAGAAGAATCATGTGTTTAGTTATCAAATTACACAACAGAAGAGGGCATTTGATTGGTGAATAGATTGAGACTATTTAAACACTTTAATTTTTTTCTTTATCAAGGGAGAGGGTAGCTTGCTTGACTCATCTGAGCTACAATTTGCACAGAAAAGGAAAAGGGACTGTGATTCTACCAGCTTCTTATATGAAAGAGCACATATATAGCTAGCAAAGGTTCAATCAATAATATTCCCCATGATCACCTAGTTATCATTTTATTTTGAAGCAAAGAAAATTAAAAATTGTGCCTCTATTTTCAAGTTTTGGTCACTTGAAAAAATTGCAAGATTAAGTGCGAATTAAACAGTTTCCTACCGATAATCACGATTCTCTTTTTTTCATATTATTTGCACTCAGAATCCAAAAAAGGTGAAATAGTTATTGATTACACATTAAATAAAATTAAGCGAGGCGTCAAAATTAAATTTTAGACCGACATACAGTAAATGAAACATTTGCCCAGCGCACAGTTCTACCAAAATCAAACAGTTACCGCTGATAAATTATTCATTAGGTTCACTGTGCAAAAATTTGCGTAAACTCGTAATTAGCCAGCAAATTAGAATTCGTTTAATTTATTAAATAACAAATTCTACGGTCATATGATGGCACGAAAGAACATAATTCTGTAGTAAAGATTCAAATAAAATACAATGTTATCAACATAAACTTTCTACAAATTGGTAGCTAACTTACTAAATCAAATTCCATACTCATTTATAAAGCTCTGGGAGTGGAAGGAATGACGAACCAAAAGTCTGCAAACCTCAGAATTCCTTCAGTGCCAAGAACTCGTGTCTGGGTTATAGACGCCGTTATCAAGACAACTTGGTAATTGTCTGCGAGGAGAATGGGCAACAGACTTATTTGCGAGGAGAATGGGCAATAATTTGGGCAATAGACTTAACCCGCAAAAATTTTCTTTCCGGAGGAGTTGGGGGACAACTCCAAAACTTGAGCCAAGAATAAAAACAACCAGACTGAGGAAGAACTTATATATAAAGAATTACAATTGAAAATTCCCTTTTTTATCGAACGTCAGTGAACTCGCCATCAAATTTTGATGTACAGACATTTTTTTATGGTAAAGGAATTTTCAGTTTTATACCTCCCCTCCCTAGTGGATATGCACAAAGTGTACTTTTCTCTAATGAAGGAGATTTTTCTTCCGATAAAAAACGCGAAACTGAGAACGTTTTAATAAACTGAATTCAAAATGCATAGAATCATGAATTTTTTTTACGTATGCTGTGTCTTTTCGTTGCTTTCTTATCAAGATTCCCTGTAATTTCAAATGCGTTTTAAACTAATAATGCATGATCGGCTTTTATCTTCTCCATACTATCAGAGCAAGAAGCTCAAGGACACAATTTAAATCAAAAGTAAAACCAGTGTTTAGCTGTAACGGTGACTGTTTGGAGTTACGATTTTGAAGTGCTTATTTCACATGGAAAGCATGGAACAAGAGCCTCTTCTTGGAGTAAAAAAATCAGGTATGAAGCACGAAATGCGCGTTTTTCTTTTGGTTTTCCGTTCAACACGATAGAAGTTTAATTTTTATACTTTCCCTTTTATACTTTTATGTTACTTTGCAGTACTTTGATTCACCCTTAGTTGTAAAAATATAGCTCATATCTAAAGAGGAGAATCTATTCCACGGGAATTTTTTTAAATCGTTATCAATAAGGAACGTTTCTTTGTCAGTAATCTTAACTCCGGATTATGAAATCAAGAGCATTTCGAAGTGATGGAAGACGAGAAAAACTTCATGTTTGATAAATATTGTTTGTGTGCCTGTCTTTTTGTGATGCGTAACTGGGGTAATAAAGATATATCAGTAAAAGTTGTAAAGGGAGAAGTAAAGTTATTTTCGTCTTAGTTTCAGTTAAAAATCTTGCTTCAGTAAAGAGCACTTAGCGTGACTTGATACTACGATACGTCAATCGGTGTCTCGTGATCAAAACATGATGATTACGTTTGCATTTCAGTGGTGTTAAAATGACATTTAATGTTTTAATCGTATTAAAATTTCCGAGGCTATCCAACAATAGTAATTTTTCTCCGAAATGATTTCCGTAAAACCTCATACTATTCTCAAATAAAGCCGTAGTCTATTACAAACGTTTTGAAGTTGTCGGTCATTAGCATTTTGATTAAATTTACGCAATCTATCGCTCTCATAATTACTTTATCCATGGAGCCGTGAGGAAATCTTGCCTTTCATTTTCTAGATGACTTTGTTTTTCGTAGTCCTGTCAAAATTATAAACTTGCAAAGATTCACTGATATTGAACAATTGTTCTAGGCGAGATTTCCTTATAACCACGTACTTCATTATGCATACAATTCTTGGATAAAAGAAAGCAGAGGCAAAACAACAGATTACCTTTGAGATTAAAGCTGTGTTCCAAGCTAGCCAAATAGGGCATGCAGCTCTTTTTACCTGTGTAGATCACCTCCATCAGCAGGGATTTTTAAGCTGCTACTCTCTGTGCTGCCTCAGGTTTGCTCAAGTTGTAGAACACTAGACTGCCATGTGGGAGGTGGAGGGTTCAAGGCCCAGACCACACCAACACTTAAGGCCTTAGAATAATTGAGTAGCTCCCAGTATTGTGATCTGGCATTGATTCCAAAACTGTGGTGGGGCAGAACTTGTTTAATTATTACGGGGGGTGAACTAAATATAAAGGTGGTATTGGGGACAAACTTGCAATGGAGGAAACCTCTCTACACTGTCAGGTACCTCGTTACTTTTTTTAGCTAAATTTTTCACTCTTTCAACAGGTCAATCTCACAATAAACATCCTTACTCTAGATCATCAATCAGCGACGATTTTAATGAAACCTCTGTGTACTCCTACTGTGGGAGTAATTACAACATCCCCAGACCAGATAGACGCCAAGCACTATGTGATACTACATCTACAAATAACGAGGAGCCTCTGGCTGCACGAAAAATTCATCGTCCTTACTTTATATTCCTCGTAACAATTGTAAATGTGGCACTTCTTATGTATACCTGCATTGCTGGAGGAGTCGAGAAAATTGCTTTCAAGCCAGAGCTTCAAAATACATCAGTTAACAAATTTGGATATATAGGATTAAATGATTCAGGGCATAAACAACACATTGCTCGATACTGTGGGGTCAACTGGTTCATTGGACCTAATTCATCTTTTCTGATTCAGACAGGGGCTAAGTTTGGTCCGGTGAGTTTTGAATTTTTTACAGCTATTCAATTGATACTGTTTTAACCTTCTCAGTGAAGGACTGTTTATAATTAGCTAACCCTGTGATGAGTCTTCATTTGTATGAGTGAGAGTCTCTAATTACAACTTCCAGGTTTTCTCTGAACTCATTCTAAGAACTTCTAATTAAGTTTAACCTTTAAACATGCACCCTTGCTTCAGCATGCATAAATTCTCTTTACTGCTCATTTCTACAAATCCAACATGCAGCAATGGTGGGGAGAATTTGTGAGACTATCAAGAGCCTCTTTAATTTGTGATCATTTTTCTTACTCTTGTAACCTTAATTAGTTTGAATCAGTAAATATTGCAAAGAGAAACTAGATCCCAGTCACTCTTAGGGGTTTCTAAGGGTTAAGTTAGAAACAGGTAGACATTTTTTACTTTTAGTTGTAAGGTTTCAGTGCCAGGGCTCAACACTTAAACATTTCAACTTACTAGCCAAGTGGTGGCTAGTGACAACTTAGATGTTACGACAATTTCAGTTTGTTTACTAGCCAAACTGGCCAGTGGAAATAAAAAACCACTAGCCAAAACTGAATTTCTACTAGTCTGTGGTTAGTGAGTTTCCATCAGTGCCGAGCCCTGAGGGTCATGTTTTATACATTCTCATAGTGAAGGTAACTAATAAGGGACCTTATACTGATAACCCTTGCAATTATTGCAACAACTAGGTGTAAGATTCACCTTTGTTAAGTTGTCATGGTCACCTCAATTGACTGAGTCCCAACCACCAGTTTGTATTGTCCGTTTCCACCTGAATTGAAAGGTCACTTGAGCAGAATCACCTATTCCAATTAAAACCAAGAACAAGGTAATTGACCTTATTTGAAAAAACCTTTTGGCTGACAGCGATGATAACTTATATATTCATTAAATGTTTCCTCAGTGTATGAAGAAGTTGGAGGTTGTAGAAAAAAGAATTCATAACATATCAAAAAAGGAAGCTGATTATGTCTGTTGTTCCTTTAATGAGGAGTGTGGAATGATGAAAAATACAAGGTATGGGTTAATTTTTAATAAGCACTTAGTGGTAAACTCTACCATAGGCCATTACACCCTCTCATCAGTACATATATTCTCCGTACTGTTCTCTATGCATTTCCTAAAGTGCTGACCAGGAGAATTTGTATAACAATCAGCCACTTCTTAAATTGGTGATAATTTCCTTGACCTCTCATTCTCATGACCTTTACATACATACATACATACATACATACATACATACATGCCTACATACTTTATTGCCGCCTCCCCAATGGGGCTTTTCAGGAACAATATATAAATTACTGACTATACATTCAAATAAAATTAATTAATCACAACATCTAATATAATATAATCTAAGAATATATATAAAAACATATGTACATGATTGGTTAAAAAAAAATATTCTAATCAGAAGTACTAATCAGATTTCAAAAATTCAGAAATAAGCAAAGATTTGAGTTTTCCTTTAAACATATCAATTTTAGATTTAATTCAAACATAATTACACTATAAGGAGAAATTAAAAGCCGGTCACTCTTAGGGGTACAGTAAGTGATCAATTATAGCATGTAGTGGCACTGTGTTTCGTTTTTTACAATACCCAAATCTGTAGAATCTGCATTAACAGGTCACCCTTGCCATTCCCTGTGGGTGATCACAGGTTCGACTGTAATTTTGGTAGTTTTTGTTTAAGGGGTAACAAGATTAGGAGGGTCCAACTCTAATAGATAGGGATGAGGAAGAGCATATAAAGAAACTTGAAGTTCAAGACCAGGGAATTATTAGAAAGGAGGCTTGATTGAGATGTTTGGATTATTTAGAAACTTTAAGATCTAAATGGTTTGGGTGAAAATTCACCTTTCATTCCTCCTCAGGAAGAAAAGGGTGAAAACTGCTTACCATAATATAAAATCACAGTGACAAAAAATATCATTTACTTTAGATGGAATTCCTTGCTTGTCTCTTGTTATTATATTGATCAATTTGTGTTTAGTAACCCTGTGTACAGTTATTTAATATTTGGTATCGGTAGTATCCATTGCAGTGAATGCTAATGAAAATTGGTGTGAAATTTTCTTTTAAGTTGCCAAGGAAAAGTCATTGATTCTGGGAACTGTACAAGTCCAAAAAGTCCCTATTGCAAACGTGGTGTTACGTTACGACCCTGCTGTCTTGGAGTTCATTCTCAATGTGAAGTTATCTCTGAGCAGTATTGTTCATACATGGGAGGTCATTGGCACAAAAATCAGGTACAAAATTAAATTTTTGTTTCAAGAAATGATTTGTATTCATTTGTTACCTTTAAATTTTGATGGTGATTTTAGAGCTTTTCCCCAATATGTGATCTGTGCTGAAACACATCCCTCAAATGTCTAATAGCCAGAAGTGAATGGGTAATGGTGCTGCAAAATTAAAATGAAAGATAATGACATCAACTTCATAAAAAAGATAACAAATGGGAATTATTTTATAGGTCTTAATCTTTTAGTGAAAAAGGAAAATGATGAAATTATCGCTATTTATAAAAACTGTTTTGAGATCACTGGTGATCCTAGCAATCTGATTGGTTTTCATTGATGCGATTTATTCACAAATTGTGCTATTTCTTTGCTCTAAGTTTCATCTTTTTTCCTGGCTAACAAGAAAGCTATACTTAATCACAATAACCAATCAGATTTCAAGGTTTGTCTAAATTAGCCAATCAAATTGCAGGAAAATTAAAAGAAAACTTGCAATTTTTTGCAAACCAGCTCAATACTGGCTTAATTAAGTCTTTGTACAGACTGGAAAATCCTGTATCTGAGCAACTGAGTTTTGCAATTTTAAAATGGATGTAATAAAGTGGTAATTGAAATTCATGTTGTGCAATTTTGGTCTGAAATCTGATACTTGTGATTTCAAATCAAACTCACATATTGTGCTCTCTTTGGATTTTGAAATGATTTCAAATGATATCAGACCACATTGCAATCCCCTCAGTTCAATTACCAATTTTAACTTACCAAGGGGTGTCACTCTTTTCAAGTATTCGATCATTTTGACTGTAGACTGAGGATGTTACATTTTTCTTTTAAAATGGTCAGTAAAACTTAATATTGCTTCTTTTTCATGTCATCCCACATGGTTCTCTGTTGATGGTTTGATAGACCCTCTGTACCCCGGTGAATTGCCTTGATGGGATTTGTGGAATGAGTGGTGTTAAGAACAAGGCTAGTGGAAAGCAGTGGTATAGATTGATTACAGCAATGTTTTTACACCTTGGTATGTTTTTACGTTGTATTCCAGTGTTTGGTGTAACTAGTGTCTGTGAAATTCCTTCTCTAGAGGGGGGGGAGAGATTTGAACCCATGATTTGAACCAAAGATGTGAACCCTCTTGTATTGCAGTAAAGGAAGTTCTTTACATGAAATGTAGTCTCCTGATGTTTTGTAAAGTTACCAAACTACAATGCATTTTCTCTCCTCCCTTCTTACTCCCCCTAAGTGTTGTTGCATAATATTACAAGGGAAGATTTAAGACAAGTCCCAGAGGGGTGTTTGGGGGAGGGGGGGGGGGTTCTTGTTAACAATGTTGCCAGTAGCAGATCTCTTGTTGGCTCACTTTGCTTGGGCCTTACACCTTTCCTACAATAAATGAGAAAAACATTTTTCCTCTTACCCACCCTCTTTCAACTAGAGCCACCATCACTACTTCTCCTCCTTGTCAGAGGTAAACAGAACAGAGCTTCTTTTTCCAAGCTTAGAATGGCCAAGTAAAAGTGATTGTTACATAAAGAAAAATTTTTCTTTTGTTTTTTTAGGAGTGATTCATCTGATTACAAATCTCATCTTCCAGATTCCTGTTGGAATTTTGATTGAAAGGGAGATAGGGTAGGTCTCCTTTAATTTGTTATGATTAACAAGGTGTACGAGAGTTTTACCAAGCCTACCCCTCACAGTTTTGTGACGTTGAGCAGTACTGCCAAATTTGGGCTAGGGCTACCAAATAAGGTGATGAGCACGTGCGTGTGAAAAAAAAAAAAAAAAAAGAACAAGAAGGTTGTGAGAGTGCGAGTTTATGGAAAGTTTTTCCATCGAATTTATTGAGAGTTTCGTGAATTAGATTGAAGCGGAATAAACCAGGAAATTGGGTTCACAGGGCTTTTCATACAAACTAACTTACGAGTAGTTGTAATTTAATTTTTTTTTTCTGTTGTGATTTTGAATCCTTAAACTTGGTGCACTGCATGAAATTCTGGAATAATCTTGTTTTTGGATTCGACTGCTTTTTTAATGTTACTCTGAAACTGAAAACTGTGCCTCTTTTTTGTCTTTCTTTCTTTCTTTCTTTCTTTCTTTCTTTCTTTCTTTCTTTCTTTCTTTCATTCTTTCTTTTTTTTTTTTTTAATGCATTAATTAAAGGGAAGTTAGCGAGAACGTTTCTGAAAGGCGGCCGTGGGCCGGAACTAGGATGCAACACTTATCAACTGATAGTTTGTCATATTTTGTAATCTGTGATGGATTGGCATTCTATCCAGAGGGTGTAGCAATACCCCTAGTCGCTTCATGCTTCGGAAACTGGGAACGCTAGGAACGGCCACAGATATGAGCCACTTCGTTCGATTGGTGACCGCGCTTTTCTTAGGAGAGATGTCTGATAATATTCTTGCTTACGCTATGAAACTGGCTGATAATAAAGCGCCCAGACCAGTGTTCTCCTTATCAGGCGGTAACCGGTAAAATTTACCGCTGTAATATCTTACGGCCCAAAATTGCTTGGAATTCTTGACAATTCAACAAATTAGAGGAATGCTCCACCGATGTGACAATTTCTTTTACCTGTCGTGGTTGACATAAAGGAGAAGACTGCCAGACTTGTAGACTGCATTTACAACAAGGGAATGTCTTTCTGTTGAAGACTAAGTTTTTTTGTGTGTTGCTTTGTGATGAGGTCGATTTTTCCTTCTTTTTTAGCTCAATTCGGATGGCTTTGATCTACCTGATAAGTGGCATCGGTGGGAATTTATTTTGTGGACTTTTTGATCCTCTCACTCCACAGGTATGTACACGGATAGGTTAGGATGCGAACAATTCTTAAATTGTAAACTCCAAGCGTACCTAAATTATCGTCACAAGTTTGATGCTCTTTACAACTGATAATTGTGCGAATTTTGAAACTTGGGAAACTGATTGGATACAAAACCAAATTCTCAAAATCAAACAACACAGATATGTAGGGTTATCCGTTTAGAGAATCTTCCTCCATATCTCAGAAGTTGACCGTTGAACAAAAATATCGAGTCGGGAGAGTAAACAACAACACTCACCCTGGTGAATATTCATTTAAAAGCGAGGCTTGGACAAGCAGCGGAGCTTGGGGAATCTATTTGAGGCCTGAACCATTTCCCCCCAGAAGGAAGAATAACTACAAAAGTGGTGCGTTCGCTATCTAGAACAAATAGAACTTGAAATCCCGGATTCAAACGTGGTAACAAAAAAATTCATCATCTTTTTAAGCTTTTCTCTCAGTTCCAAAGTATTGTGGTCATTTTTTGCGCGCGAAAGCCGATACCTTGGCAGAAGGTTCGAGGTTGATTCCTCGTGGAGTACTTAGCTTTTTTATTTGTCCTATGCTAATAATAATAATAATAATAATAATAATGATGATAATGATAATAATAAAAATAATAATAACTTTATTAATCTCCTCAAAAAGGCTTTTCAGCTTAATTTACAGCGTCAAATATCTAAAACTTAGTTTTCCAAAAATAACCTTAAAAAATGCTGTTTTATTTTACTTTAAATACATCTAAATTAGTGATAGACTGAAACTCATCTGGGAGACTATTCCACAGGTTTTGGCCTCTGAAAGTAAATGCGCGCTGACCTGCAGCCGTCCTACAGAGTGGTTTATGTAGGCGGTCCCTACTCCAATTGTTGCAGTTGTACGCTACAGACAAAACCAATATAGTCATCTTTATTTTTCTTTCAATGTTCTCCTATTTCAGAAATTTACCAAGGAGTTGTTACTGTTGCTTTTTTTTAGATTCAATTGCTATTGTCTATTTTGTTTCTTCTTCTTTTTATTTTTTGATCTTGTATTTTATCTATCGATTAAATTTATAGGCTGGTGCCTCGGGAGCTCTCTTCGGTATCCTTGCCTTACTGATAGTGAAAATGGTGCAGTTTGGACGTGAAGTAAAGAGACCGTGTGTCGAAGCTCTTATGATACTGGGCGTGGCACTGATCAGTTTTGGTAAGTCAAGTCTTTTAGTTTATGTCACGAACGCGCACTTACGGTAGCTCCGTAAGTGAATTTGACGTTACGTGACGTGACGTGTGTCTTGCCATCTGACGTGTGACATTTGGTATCACGTGAAGTGATGTCGTGTTTTGTATTTTTTTATTGCTATTGCAACTTGCATGTTAGTCTGAAATAAAATCAGTTGAAGTTGAAGTTCTGTAATAGGGAAGTCTGTTTTTCTTTTCGCCATGCATGTGTGGACCTGAGATGTTGATATCAGATTTAAATTCAGCCAAAGTTGTATTCTTCTAAAGGAACAGTCATTATTTACTACCTGAGGAGGTCGAGAAGATTTTATTTGGGGGGGGGGGGTAACATGGTTTTCAGTCGCAACATTAGGGGGATCCGCGTCGCCAAAAGAGTATAAAAAGGGGGAGGTAATAGAAAATTGACAGTCAATTAACTGCCAATGAGGGAGGGGGGGATGGTAAGTATATTACAGAGCCTTGTGGGAGATACAGTACATTTTATCATGACGCAACCAAAATCCTCCAACGCCTATTCCCTCCTCCCCCACACGGTAAACTATTACCTTGAAAAAAGTGTCTTTTTTTATTTTGCGTTGTAGCGTTAGGGACGTTACCATACATCGGAAACTTTGTACACATTGGAGGGTTTGTGTTTGGTGTTTTTGCATCGTTGGTGTTCCTTCCACGATCAAACTTTCGTCGAATCCAGACCATGGCTCTTTATACCTGTTTCAAAGGAGTTTTTGCGTTTCTTCTTGCTGTGCTGACTTTTGCCTTTTGTTTTTTGTTTACCTTTGATAAAACTTCCAATTTCTGCTCATGGTGTCAATACCTCGACTGTGTGCCGTATACGGAACATTTTTGTCCAAACATGAATTCAGATGGGTATGGAAACACCGGTGGATAGAATTCACTTGCGACTTGATGAAAACAATGAGATGGGAGGAGAGATGAAATAGATCTTAGAACTTCATGTTGATGTGATCGTACGAGTTCTCCTGAATTCTCAACACTGAAGTAGCTAGTATTTTAGAAGACAGTTGACTATAGTCCACCTGAGGAAGCAAGAATTGGGTGGGGGGGTAAGCCCTAGAGTGCCTCACCCCTTCCCCTGTCCTTTTACTTAGATAAAATAAACCTATTTGGTAAATACTAGCTGCCACTAAGATGTTAGTGATGGAACCCATTGCACGAATGCCCTATCTCCGATCCCTCGCCCCCTTTAACCCCTCTACCCTAAAGCTCTGTGGAAGAAGAAGAAGACGCGGGGCCCGAGAAGATAGACAACGGATGGGTTCTGGGCTGCACTAACACTAGATCGCCGGCCTTTGGGCGGAGGATACAAAAAAAAAAAAAAAAAATGAAAGGGAACAAGTTGTAGCGGTAGTTGGAGGATCGTTACTTATTTTGAAGTGAACGTAGAGGACAGATTCATCAATAATTTTGTCAGCTGCTGCCATTGCCGGGCCAAAGATATTACTCTGAATATTACTTGTTATCTCGAGATTTATTTCTGGTCAGTGCTAAGAGAATAGAGTTTGAAACGGTCACTCTGAAGAACGTATTTTACGACGTTTACTTTAATGAATGAATATACATCAAGTATGTCTGAATTTTTAATGGCAGAGAAAATAAATTTGAGAATTAAGAACAGTTTAAAACGAGAGATGCTATTCAGTCGATGACAGAGGCGCATAGTGCGATAAATAGAACTTCGAGTCGGACTTAAACCTACGACCTTCCGATCATTAGTTCTTCGGATGCTCAACCACTGAGCTACAGGAGACTGGTAACAAGCTTGCCCGTTAAACCAGGTCCATGGAGACAAAATTTCCTGAATGCTGTTAGGTCAGGAATGTCAATATGTGATGCTTATATATATGTACTGATGATGTAAATGGTTTTGGAACATTGTTGTAAGTGAGTAGCTAGTTGACTTTTGTTGTTGTTGTTCATTGTTACAGTGCCTCTTCTGTGACTGGCGCAAATGTTAACCAGTCACATCATAGCTAATGAGTGACGATTCCAACGGATTTGAATTGTGTCAATCAGTGACACAAAAATAAAGGCTGATAGTTTCTATACAAACTGTTTGGGGCTGCGTCGGTGGGGGTAACGAAATAATTTGGATATAATTTGGATATATCAACAAAGTTGAAATGGTAAATTGGCCACCGTAATGATTACAAAAGCTGACGTTTCGAGCGTTAGCCCTTCGTCGGAGCGAATGACGAAGGGCTAACGCTCGAAACGTCAGCTTTTGTAATCATTACGGTGGCCAATTTACCATTTCAACTTTGTTGATATATCCAAATTATTTCGTTACTCCCACCGACGCAGCCCCAAACAGTTTCTTTCGAAATTATCAGCCTTTATTCATTTGTAATTTGGATATAATCAACAAAGTTGAAATGGTAAATTGGCCACCGCGACGATTACAAAAGCTGACGTTTCGAGCGTTAGCCCTTCGTCGGAGCGAATGGCACAAAAAGATGACCAAGAAATAAGATGTATTTAATTATTTCTTTCTTGCAATTGGTTTGGTGAGTTCTGTCTCAAATACGATGGTGACGGTGTTTATATACTGTGACTTTCTGTCCAAAATGGCCTCGCATAGACGCGAAATAAGTGGATAGCTCCTAGAATTTTAATTTGCTATGCAGAAAAGTCACCTAAAAACGCGGTTCAAATGAGGGGGGAAATTTTAATTTCTCCCCAGTCATTTTTTTTTTATTTTGAGGGAAAAAGAAACTGGTGTGTCCAATATCCTTAACCAATCTTCCCCCAACCTCATCTTCGTAGATACTTTTGCCTACTTTGTGAAGCATACAATTTCAAAAAACCGCTAATCATCTCAAATCACAAAGATCATAAAATTGTTCAGATGATTAGGGAAACTCTTTAGATATTTGTATAAGAACGTGAAACTTAAAGAAATTTAGCACTGCGTTCACGTGAAACGGCAAACTTCAGCTTGCCCTTTCACGTTTGACTTAAGATAGTATAAACCTTGCTGCTTCAGCTTGGCGTATAACTTACAAGGAAAAGTTTTGGTGCTCTTTTTCCGGCAATTAACTTCTACTCTGTGAGAGAAAACGTGAAGAAAATCTTACGTACACGACAAACACGAAACAGGTTACTTGCACGTTGCAACGGCAAAGCGCAACGGGCAAAAGTGAAAAAATGGCTGGAAAACAAGGTCACGTGGTCGCTCTTGTCGTTCGCGTTTCGCGTAAAAGTGAGTGGATAAATCTCTCAAATAACTTTTCCCATAACTGGGCTGCCGAAAGTTTAATAGGCAGCTGTCCCGTTAGACATAATAAGAACACAAGACCTTGCTCACAAGCTAAACAGACGACAATGACAGGTCTTGTCGGGGCTGTACACCGACAGGAACCGGTTTTTATTGAAATCCCTGGGTAGTCCATTTTGTATCTGTTTAAGAGCCAGGATCGAGTTACCGTTGACGTCCTCTGAAGTGTCATCGGGTCCGGTAACTCATTCATTTCAGTGGAGCTGAAAACAACTCAAGAATGCCCTTGGTTTTTCGCCTTCCGTTTCACTCAGACATGCCAAAGCCGGGCTTTTGTTTATTGACGTGTTTTCCAAATGCAGCAGGAGGAACTGATAGTTCTGAAGGTTCATGTTTAACAACTCGGAATGCGATCGATGCATTTTACACAGTCCCGTACCATGGCCATTGGCTTTCACTAAGCGCGTGTTCGACGAGGTACTCTTTGATTCTTGCAATCTTAAGGACAAAGGGATATTCTTGGGCAAAAACAGACGATGGGTAAGCGTTTAATTTTCTGCTTGCGTATACCTCTTACAAACGATTTATGGAGCGACATTAATGCGATTGACGTTGCGTTGGTCCGCCGCTCATGTACATATTGTTCTAACCCGGCGTACACGTTCTGAAGCCAGACCTACAGTATCCAAGAGGAAAAGCATAGCTTGACTTTAAAAATAGGTTGAAGAGTGTAGAAATAAATTCTGATTTATTTTTACCGTCAAGTGGTCACGTAAAAAGATTGATTATTTACTACGGCTCTTTCGAAATGACCTCTGACATTCTCATAAGTAAAGTGATCACTCTCATTCTTCTAATTCAACTGTACTTTATTCAGTTATCAAGATGATATATTTACCGTACAACAGTCGTAATCAGTTATTTATTTTTACTTGGGATGGTAGATTTACGGCATGATTGGAAGTTACTTACTGTGGTAACGCTATGTGACCTCATGTAACGCAATACACTACCAGTGTGCTTCACTCGTTTCGGCGCAAACATAGCGCTTTGCGCACATCATATATGGGGGGGGGGGAGGGGGAGAGGTCTGAAGGGTGAGGGGGAGGGGCTAACTCACTGAGTGAAATCAAGAAGGTTTTGTCTCAAATATTTTAACCAATTCCAGTGGATGCCTTAACCTTAGAACTTGTAACGGTATGTCTTCACTGCCCAACCACAAATTGTGGTTTTCTCGACGCTGGATACCGTTGGATTTGACTGCCTTACTCGCAGAGTTGAACCACACAAAATATTACGGCCCTCTTTCAATCTGCGCATGAAGGATGAGCGCAATGATGAACAGGTATTAAATTTTAAAGCTGTTATCAATAAAATTATCATGATTTTATGCGGAAAATCTTTAGTACGGAGTCTCAATATAGGAGTTAGTTATGTTACAAAGTATATTAACTTAAGAAGTGACATAAATAGATGTGCATAGAAGCAACAATTGAACGTAAAAATTGATAAAAACAAATGATCTTGTAAAATCTCCCTCTGAAGCAGCACCACAGTTTCTTTAGAGCTAAACTTATTCCCCTCATACCACATCTGTTGCGTAACATCAGCAACGGAGGCTTTTTGAACGAGCCTGGGCTACCTGTGGTAAGCCATGGGCTACCTGTGGTAAGCCATGCACGAGGTTGCTACATATTATAATTGCTGGAGGACCAGCGACATTCAGTCGAAAAATGACTTGAGATAGATCGGAAGAAGTTTTGGAATTAGGCCTCTAAAAGAAATGTACAACATTTGGCTTAATCTTAACTTCTCAAGTTCAAGACGAGATATGATTGCTCTTTTACAGATTACAGTTCACTGTTATGGAAACGAATATATATTCCAAACCATTTCCTTTCATTTCCTTTCGGGATTAGGCGTGCATCTTGTCACCGCCACAATGATGTTTATAAAAAAAAAATGCAGAACTACAACGAGTTAATTTTCTTCAAAAGAGTCGAGGCGCACTACGCAGCTTCTCTTTGTACGCTAGCTACAATGCAAATGTATTAGCGTGTTAAAAAGTGTCTCTTTTGCTGTCAAATCGGCATGCAGATGTTTAATCAACTCAAGAACAAAGGCTGTGATATGGAGCCGTCGTTAGGGGCAGGTACAAACTGGTTTACTTGGATAAATCAGTGTTTTTCTCTTTTAATCAACATCAGGTGCACACATGAGGTGGTTCACTTGTTCACCTTCTGTTGCACGAGAAACACTTCTCTTGTAGAAGTGAGTTCTTGGCAGATAGAGTTTATCTACGTCCATCCACATAAAAGCCCCTTCAGTAGGTAGGTTTGTGTTTTTGTGTCTCTGGTTTCGCAAATCTCCCTTCTCGTGTGTCATTTTCTCCTTTTTGCTATTGATGTAAATCTTTCTTATCTGCGTCGACCACTAGTCTTGTGTTCTTTCAGTCGAGATAGATTCACTGCAAGATAGGCAGTTTTTTTTTTCTTCTTCCACCGCGTCACATTTGTTTGAAACTGGAAATCTCCGTCAAGAATGATCTCAACAAGAAAATCTTTTTTCGCCGTTTTAACGCCGCATGGGAACATTCATGCACAAAACAGAGTTTACAAACTTTAGAACTTCACAGCGAAAAAAAACCTGCACTTTTCATAGTCCTCGATACTCTAGGTGTCGCTTACATGTTGAATGTACATGTTTGTTTTCTGTTCACAAGATTGCTCCTTTAGAAATTTCTCCTGTGGTGTTTGAGTTTTCCTTTCTTCCCTCTTTGACAATGTAGCCTGTCTCAGCCAAGTGTGTAAAAGAAGATGATTTAACTTAAACGCCACGAGTCTTTTAATTCTTTGACTTTGATGTCACTAAGGTGCGAATTTAGCGGCAAATTGTTACATCGTGGCTTGAATCACAGTGAGTTATTGAAGTAATTTCTTATTTAGGATCTTTCTGTTCGGTTCATAATCTGATTTCCATAGGTTCGTAATCATCGCTGGAAAGAAAAAAAAAAAACAGGTGTAACTGACATTAACCGCGGAAACTTACGCAACAATATCCCAGTTTTTTCTTCAAAAAGCAGGTAGCCACCCTGACAGAAAAAGAAAACCCTTTCCGCTGGGATTAGGAAAACCGCATTGACAGACATTAGAACTTTTGGATACAATGAATATATGAAGTTCATTTTAAGAGCAACAAAAAAATGGCCACCTGAATTTAGGTGATCAGGCGTAGTAGTAACTTCCCGGCAGATGAATAAAGCCATACACGGATATTGACATATTCATGTGCGGGACAATAAACCACGTGGTACCACTCGCATGCGGCGCTCAAACCGATTAAATACCAAGAAACCTGATCAAGGAATACGACAAAGTTACTAAATGTCGAATCTCTTTCTTACTTGGCTTACAAACGATATTGACAGGCTAAATAATTAACCCATATCGGTCGTTTAAAAGTAGCGCTAATGTAACAAAGACTTTTGGGGATTTTATCATATCATTTGTTGTATTTCTGAAATCTCCACGCTCACGAAAAAAAGCTATTTTATATGTTACGCGCTAAGAAGGAAACCTTCATGGTTTGATGCTTTTTTTCTTTCTCGGTCAGTCAATTCTAAATAGTTCAGTCTTTTTGTGCGTAAAAATTGTCATCGCTGTGGCAGATGTAAAAGTCGTCGGGGTGTGTTACACTGGTGTATTTCATTAACTTAAGTATTAACGAACGAAGTAAGGTTATGGGTTTTTATGTGTTCCACAAATTAATTCGACTAAATTGTTAGTTATGGCTTGCTTTTAAAATTTTTTGACACATAAGGGAAAATGAGTTAAACAGCAATTGAGAAAATGGAACAATTTACCTGGTTCCTTTCTGTACGCCATGAATTAAGATTTTGAACATCTGAATCGGCTAATAGTTTGAACTACTGCGTAATTAAAAAAAAAAAACCGAACAAATCTCGTCGATGCTGGAAAAGTAAAGTTGAAGATGAAAAAATAAAAGTCAAAGAAATACAACAATGGAACAAGGAAAAACAACAGGACCGGCAAATCATTTTAGTTATTAGCCACGAGATTCTTGTTGTTCGCTCGTGCCCTTTTGTTTACTTTTCAGGAAGATATCATTATTCACTTGCCACTGAACTAGTTTCCCTGACAATAGTTCTTTATTTCGCCGAAACGTGTGTACAACAGGTTCCGTGTAGGCATAGAAAGAAGGCCCGGCTATACACGCGGCAGTCGCATAGCCATTATTGTAAATAACCTCGATTTAAAGGTAATCTCCATTAAGCACTTTGTTCAAGGGTTAACTTTCGCATCGAGACTGTTTGTCTTTGGAAGATGACGAGCGATATCGTTTCTTCCTCATGAAGCGTCATCTCGAAGTGAAAATAAATGGAAGGAATTAAATATCTGTCGTTTCACTGGACGGCACATAACAGACAACGGATTACCGTGCGCCGTTTTTCCTATTTTCTGGCATGTCAAGCCATTTTCTAACAATGAAAATGGTTCCCGGAAGAAATTATCATGTTCATGAAGAAATCGCGCCATCTGCAAAGTGTTTATCTTGTCTTAATTTTGCATTTTCGTTTTTATTACAGTCGTTTTAGGAGCCGAATATACTATACCTCTGCACTGAAGCTTTCTTGTGGCGTCTCGCAGCTGCCAAACACCATTCAAAATTGTTTGTAACAAAAAAATTGGAATTCCAAATAGTTTTCCTACAAATTTTAACAACTCTTGTTACATTATATACAATTTCTCTCCAACCCTTCTGAGCGAAATTAAAATTTGATGTTGTGTTATTGATGTTTTTGAACTCGCAAGACTCAGGCTAAGATTGTTCCTTATGTTCATAAACTCATGTGGCGCGGTCGTCCACATCGTTTTTTTCTTAACGCACCCTTTGGAAAACTGTCTTAAAATCTCGTTCGCGTTTTCTGTCAGGTTGGTAGTTCACGGTAATCGCATCCAATCTCCGCGAAGGTTATGGCCATGTAGGAGTTCGTATGGTCTCATGCTTTGGTATGCTCTGAAAATAATAATTATATCTGCTAAACAGTTTACAAAGCAACGACAGTGTGTCGCATAACAACCGTTGGTATCATATTGGGTATATCAAAACAAGTGTTTAAACGTCGCCGTAGGAATCCAAAATTTTCTTTGAATCCCTTTGTTCGTTTCAAAGAATGAGTGTTTCTTGGAGTAAATTAAACCAATTCATCATAGATATTTAGTTCTCTGGGGCACGTGGGTGAGTTTACAAGAGCCTGTGCCATTCTGTAAACTATCAACAGTCGCCGTTTCCCATAAAGACGATTATTCCACCGTCTACATCACAACCGGCCAAAATGTCTTGCGAGACGTTAATCCATAGCCTTGATTTCTGAGAACAGCTTTGTCTTCCTTTGTTAGTTTCTCTGTGAGAGAAGACTCGGTAATGAAAACTGGATCAGCAATTGAATTAATTTAGCTGCCCCTCTGATCGACATATTGGAGAATTTAGCGAGGAATAAATTCCGCAAACAATCTTAACTTGCCCAAATTTAGTCGCGATCACTACGGTGAATTTTGCCTGATCAATGGCCACTGCCGATGCGACTTTAAACAGCTTCGGTAATTACTACGCTAATTAACAATTTTCATCACAGACTCCGCCGTGGGTTCCCTTTTGGGGTGGAAATTGTCTGCGGCCATAAGGTTCGATTTTGATGAACGGCCGTTTTGGCAAGTGACAAGTTGGAGAGATTTGAATTGTTTTTGACAGTCTAAACCAATAAACACCTTAATTTGGTTGATGAAAATAATTACGACTGTCAATTAGACTCCAAGGAAAAACCATTTCTCACGGCTCGCTTCTGCACCTGCGAGATTTGCAAGTGAAATAAGCTTTTGTACAATGACTGGGCTCAATTAGATATTGTTGTGAAGTCCAATCAAGTTCAGCTTCAGAAGGCCATGCACAATAGAAGTAGCGGTGTGTTCCAAAGGGACGTGAAGGAAGAGAATTCTCTTGAATGAATCGTCCGTAGAGTGAATGCGTCTCCTGTGATTCTCTGCGAGGGAAAGCGAGCTCGATTTCGCAGTTGGAAGGCTTGTGGGCAAAAGTCGTGAAAGGTTTAGGACTTTATTTCCGGAATAAGTCGGAGAGCCCTAGTAAGGCGGTTGGAAGCACCTCTCCTCTGCACAGAAAGGTGGGTTGGATATTGGCTTTTGGGGGTAATAATCACAATGATTTTCTAGGATTTTTATGTAGAGAGAAACGTGACAAACCGCGAAAAATATGTGGTTTGAACCTTCAATATATGGACTTGTTTTCGTTAAGTGAATGTAATTCGAATGTATGTGAACGATCATGAATCATTAATTGAATTTAGCGAAACATTGTAAAGAACATTGCCTAGATCAGATGCCAATGTCGGTAGAGAGCTGCAATAATACTCTTCCACGGAACTTACTATGGCAAGCTTAATCTTTTTTTTTCGGGGAACCTTTCTTATAATAAAACAAACGGGCACTCACAAAGGTGACGTTCGAGTCAAATCAAATTAGTGTTATCTGAAGAATTCTTTATAAATGAAACGCTTTCAAATTATTCCCAATCGTAGAACATAATGATAGCGAAAACATTGCGAGAAATTCCTCTAGAAAAAACAACTTGAGATAAGGCAAAATCATAATTAGAAAAAATCATGAATCAAGGTTTCAGAGGATCGCTCGGTACAGGTGAATCTTTGCTCGTGTCTTTGTAGACAAAGTGTTTCAGAAATCGTGATTTTATTTTTTCATGTCGAAGCTGTAATGGTAACTCCTCTTGAAAACTAATCACAGGAAGAGCGAGTTTTTGTAGTCTGCATATTTGCCGTTGTTAATTTTCATGTTGCACATGTACGTTAGAATTTAGACGAATGTAGACCACAACGTTTACAGTGGTGTAGTTTCTCTGGTGGGGTTGTTTTAGGTGTCGGCAATTGCTTTTTGTTATTTTTTAACCACAATGGTGGGTGTTTTCCAAATTGTATCGGTTTTAAGACTAGGCTTAGACGGTTCGGAGTTGGAAAACACGGAGAAAAATGTTTGAGATAAATTCATGGTAACACCTAAACCACTGTCTGAAAGCGGGTGAATTGTGTGGTGATAGATATAGCAGGTTTTTTTGTTGAAGGTGACTACGCGCGAGCAATCTCGTGCCATCTGCACCTATGCACCTTTGCATAACTTAAACCTCATCTTGGTGATCTGCGGTTTGAGCTCTAGCACATGTTAATCTCGTGTGAATCTGGCCAAATTACGTCCATTTAAGGTCAAAAATTAATCTGAGCTCAGTTTAATTCCTGTTCGGCGTTTTGCCCGTGAAAAACAACCTAACCATACGATACCATTTGTGAATTTATTAAAAATTTTTGTCTAATATACATGACAGCTGCGCGCGCTTGTATGTTGACTTTCTCTTGGCTCCTCTTCCATTTACGCATTCTTCCCCTCTTTCTTAAATTATAAACCAAGGCGGCTTGTCGTACATTATCACAAATGCTATATAACTGAATTAGACCCACACAAAGGGCCTTTGCAATAGTTGGAGATAAGCTATGTTCCACTAAGTCTATTCATTTAAAAGGTGTGCTAGTAAGCCGCAGGTGAACGATTTCTTTCGTTTTGTTGGCTCCAAAGGTTTCGCTTGCAAGGCTTGAGAATTTGAGACCGTCTCCAGGCACTTAGTAACTTCATAAATTTATGTTTAAATTGCGACATTTTTCTACACTTTACGCAGAATAAACAGTTTTTGGAAAGACAATGTCGCTCTTGTAAAGCCGTTTACACAG
The DNA here is from genome assembly GCF_964205215.1 of Stylophora pistillata. NCBI lineage: Eukaryota > Metazoa > Cnidaria > Anthozoa > Scleractinia > Pocilloporidae > Stylophora > Stylophora pistillata. The sequence continues at coordinate 20,073,164 of NC_142524.1, forward strand.
TCTGAGAAGGGGAGCCGTTTTATTCGGAGTTTTCCTTGCAGCACGTGCCAATTGATTGTTATTACCTGTATAGAATGGTGGTATAAAACCGTGCTTTAAACGGAAACCTGTTTAGGAAAGAAACAGAGAAAATGGAATTGATGACAAAGAAGCTCGTGTTTGTTAAATTGTAATGTAGCATGCTGCGTACGATTGGATGAAAGATTACTTCAACTTCAATATGTAACCGTATTATAGTAATCTACTTGTGATCTACGCGAATGCTGCTTAATTTACAGCACACGTACGTACTGTTGCTTTGTGAATTTAATTGGAAACATAATTTGCTCAAATTTAACGTTAATTTTTACAGCTCTTCTTTATTAATTTTTTTTTTGTGGGAAATTTGTTTTTAGTTTATGCCAATGTTGTGTATGGTCAAAAATGAGCGTGTTGGACCGTGAGGGAACACGTATTTAACCTATTTCCGCGAATATGGAGCCTTTATCTGACAAAAAGTCTGAACTTTCCATGAATGTAGTTCCTGTTACGCTCATTTATGTTATTATGACTCGAATCTTAACTCATTTGATCCAGTTTTTGTGGTACTCTCAGTGATTTTGTCTTTTTTTTCTTCCTTTGATTTTTGTTTCACAACAGAAGAAGGCTTGCGTTTAGTAATGGGAGAGAAAAAGGAACTTTCACAAGTTGTTATTTCTTAGAAAGAGAGAGATATGTTTGCTTCCAATTTTATTGTCGGAAGTCAACGAAGGTTTGGTGTTTTACATCCGGTATGATGAAAGAAAGATCTCTTAGGTCAATGTGGCTTATGTGAGCGATAAAACTCGGCATTGTTTTTAACTATTTCTACATATTTCTGAATTTCCTAATGAATACATTAGCATTTGAGACTTTAACCAAGTCAATTTCAATGTATATTGTGCGTGCTCTGCATATGGGTTACAACCGTCGATCATTTAAGCCTGAAATTTCAGACGTTTATGGAGCCACTAATTGCAATGTACACCAATAGGGACCTTAAGTGCTCCTGTCATCCGAGAGCTCAATACGACATAGGGCTGTTTTGTACTCATATCTGATCCTTTTAACTCTGACATAAACGGACGTGGTTATTCCGTCGAGCGACTGTACATGGAAGGGTTTAATTTTTTCTTTTTTTCTTGGGCTTCTAACAGAAACACTCTGAGCGATCCACCTGCGTTCATTGGTTTGTTGTGGGTTTACCCCCAAGGGATGCCTTTATGGCAAATCTCCTTGTGAGTCTTTTGACTTAATAACAGCATAATCTTAAACAGGTAGGTTTAAAATGGACCGTAGTTGAACCAGCAGACTTTTCAATGCGCAGCTTAATTATTACTCCACCTTTCTACTCTTTTGTGCAGCTGACAAGACGTGTCTTCTTTTTTGTATGTTTTTGTTACAACCAACGTTTCATGAAAAGTAGAAAACGTCGACGTAATGTCTTCATAGTGATTCTTTTTCTTAATATTTTTGTGGACAAGCGTTATCGTAAAATATTCTGTGATAACAGGTAACAAAATAGATGTAAAAACAAACAAAAAAAACCCACATAAATGCTAGCATGAAAGCGTGACATTTTGCCCCTGGTTACAGACTGTTTACTTCATTTCTATTGTAATTTGAACTTTCTTGTAATTTCGATCCGCAAAAGGAGTGACCCCGGGGTCAGGCTATATTTCAATGCCTTGTAATTTTGTTCAGGTGCTTTTGAATCTTCCGGAACATTTTTCTAATACGTTTATCTTCACGTGTCGCGAACAGAGTCATCGATCATTCGGATTGTGGTTAAGAAACGGGCGCGGTTTATTTAATCGCATTGCGTGTACTTTTTAATACAACAGAAGTTAAATGTTACCTTTGTTAAGTGAAATTCTCCGCAGGTTTATGGCTTATCGGTTTGAGGAAGTCACCTTGTTTATTTTTGTTGTTGTTGTTGTAACCTTACCAAAGGTTGTTTTGGCCCAGGTATAAAGCGATCAGAGAAATCGGTTCTTTTCTCTGGACTTGATTAACATGTAACTTCTCTCTCCATTATCAACACATTACCTAACAAAGATCTGACGAGTAAAGACAAACTTATCAATTAGAAAGTGTTGTCGTGGTATAACACCAGATTCTCTTTAATGACGTACACGGACATGTATCGCAGCCAGCGGGGAGAATCGCCTATCGCATCAAAAGCGGGAATGCTTCTTTATCAAGGAGTATTCCCAAGTGTTGTTATCTTGCTGTTACAGTTCACTTTTACTCATTTGAATCTCTGCTTTGCCCCGACGTAGTTGATATTAGGCCAAGGATTTTGCGGAAATTGTTTTCCAGTTTTAGCTGCATGCGGATGTTCAAAGAAATTGAGTTGTAGGTAGAAACGTTATATTTCGTTACATGGCTACTAGAAAAGCTTTAACGCTTACGAGAGGTAAATTGGTGTGAAGCCTTAGGTATAAGCTCGAGATGTTGCAATTGTATCAATAACGCGGGTTCATTGTGTTTCTAGAGCGCCCCAAAGAAACTACTTCGCAGATCTTTCAGTAAAACGACACAAGTTTACAGGTTCAGACGTTCAAAATGGGTGGTCTGTTACGGCATCAAACGCTGCAAAATGAACCATGAACTTAGATAGGGAATTTTATAGAATTGTATCGGACCTGAACTGAACTGACGTCTGACAGAATCACTGATTGAAACCTTTATCTCAACTTTGAACGTCTTGAACAGCCATCAATAGTATCATCTCAAAGGACAAGTTACTCTAATGTTGAAAAATTTGGAAGATGTCAACATCATCTCGTTGGGGACTTAGGTGTTCTTTCTGCGTCCCCGCGCTCTTGACAAAGCGAATTATCGCTTTCTTTATGTCATAACTTGTTATTGTAGCATTATTGGGTAAAACGGGTACCGTGCACAAGGGAGGTTTAGTTTGAAGTTTTTTTGGCATTATAGAGTTAGAGATATCGCTTGTAAAGATAGAATTGTAAGAAACCGATTTTATTTATTCCCTGGTCGGGGTCTGAAATATCATTTTTTGATGAAAATTATTTCGATTGGTTCGTTAGCTTTTCTCATTCGAATCCCTGCGTGTGGCATTTTAGATGGCTTCGATAACTTTTATCGGGAGTTACACCTTTCGGGATTATAATTTAGCGTTTTGTAATGGTAAACAGATAATCAAAGTATGTTGACAGAACCACCTAAGCAGGTCATAAGAGAGCAAGCTAGTTGAATGCATGAGACGTGGGCCTGTTATAAGAATCTCCCTATAAAGTTTAGAGAAAATCGTCGAAGAAGTAACAAAACTCACTCCCAAACAGGAATCATGCTTAGAGTGGGAGAATATTACCAAAAATTGCTATTGACGTGACACACGTTTAACCTACGGTAGTTCTACGCATTCCCCTCTGTGATACGTGTGCCTGTCACAGTTGATGGATCTTGCGGAGAGCTTAAATATTTTGTTGTCTTCCATTCGCGTTAATCTTCTTGATCCGCAAAGATCCTCGAGTGTTTTAAGTTTACCTTTCCTCTTTGGTGTTTTTCGTCCCTTGCAAACTGCCATTTTTAAATTTCTTCTTCACTTAAAGAATATATTCCATTTGGCAAAAAAAGTCACGAGGGCGAGAGCTAGTTTAACTTTCAAAGAACACAAACCTCGTCAGTGTTTAGTCTACCCTCCCCCTCTCTGAAGAGAAAAATAAATACAGATTACACTGTGCAAACGGTTTAAAAATTACGTGTAACTTTAGCTGAGTAAGACGATTTTTTTGTGTCGCCTCACGTGTTTCATGAGTTCAGTTCTGTTCTGGGTATGTATTTTCTCTTCTGAATTTTAAAGCGACATTATTGCATTAATTCATGCTAGAAAACAGCTTGATTTTGACTCAAAGAGAGTTCATGCCAGGAATTGATGCTATGTTGCCATTACTCGGCTGGAATAACAATGAACAGAGATTACGAAAAACGAGCATTTATCAAACTGTAAATATCCACCCAAGGAGATTAGAGTTAAGTTGGTAATGGTCAAATCGTGCGATTAAAGAAATACCAGTCTTTGTTTTTTTCGTCGTTAAGTGGGATAGGAGTGCTCGTCGCTGTTCTTCAGACGTTCTAAGCTGGTAATGAACAAATCGATCACGGCAAAAGCTGAAATCTAATCTAACTTTTTTTCTTCCCTTTTCCTCGCAGCTCATGAAAAGACGTCAGACTTTTGTCGACTGGAACATTGCGACCAGAGGATCAGTGATTTTGTGGGATTAAGCGGTTGCTTCTTGGTTTAATTCGAACGTTGATCAATTCATCTGAAGCAGGTTTGGGTCTCTCTATGTTTCAGTAAAGACAATTTACTCGCTATCAAGGGCTTCAGTCTAACAAAGGTTGTCAGTTAATGAGCGTTTTCTTTCTGAAGTTACGTCCAATACCATTTCTTGGCCGACCATGCGGCGCCCACAGAAGTGATTAAAATGCAATTTCTCCATACAATTTCATTGTATTATTATTATTATTATTATTATTATTCAGCAAGCAGGTTAAGAGTGAGGGATAGAGAAACTTGTTGGCTGGAATGTGTTTCCTTGATATACACCAAATTCTAATAACTTATTCAAAAGGAATTATATTGTGGCTAGAAGATAGGATTTCTTCATAGATCTTTGGAGTGAAGGGTGATGCGTGCACATTGCAGACGCAGCAAACGTTGTATTCCCTTTTATTTACTCAGTTTCTGTTCATAGTAATAACAGTTGTCAATTGCTGTTAGTACAACTACAGTAGTTTAACAGGATGACCTAGTCTGCTCTTAGATCGCAAGCTCGTATTTCTGTAATCGTCGAGAAACGCACAACTGAATTCCAGTGTTATCCATGTGAAGGCCACACATCTATCCCTATAATACAACCGTAACTACGTTTTCAATTGACTATCGAAAGTAATCTGGGAGTAGTTTTGCTTTGATTCATCACGCTCTGCGATTGGTCCAGTAAACTCGTGCCACTTTCTCGACCAATCAGATGCAAAACTAAAAACGATCGCAACGTGGGTCGCCCACGTTTTCCCGCGCTTGAGGCGATTATCACGTTTTCACTTTGACTTCTCTTGGTGAAATTTTCCTTAAATCTGATTGGTCGTTACGATGTTCGCTGCTGGGTTTATGACACTCAGTCGAGAAGCATCGAATGAAGATCAACCGTGAACTTCGCTAAACAAAGCTGCTCGATGACTTAGGCAGGGCTCGCACTGTGGCCTTATTTTTTTTATGTCCCGTCATAAGTTGTCCTACAAATATGTCGCGACATTTACACCACGGGAGTCATGGAAGTCGCACTTGTGCGACATAAATGATATTTGAAACCAGACTGTCAACTCTTAATATTTCACGCGCGAAAAGAGCACCGAATAAAACTTTGTAGACATGAAGCTGGTGCTAGTTTTATTAGCGACATTTCTTCATTCTCTGTTTAATTTGTTCAATGTACAAAACCTTATTGATTTGTACGCATTGTACAACACTCGCCAACGGCAAATGTTGGCTCTTGCCGCTTTAAACCGAAGTCAACGGATTCGAACAAATGGGAAAATATCTGCGAGCCAAAGGGTGAAAACAAGCCATTCCCATACTGAAAATAATCAGGTGAATAGTGCAAATTTGTAAATTGGTATGGGTTGAAATTCGCCATAGGGACCAGATAAAACGTGTGTCGAGAAACCTGTGACTAAAATATTGAACCGATAGCTAGCTGTACACACGTGTTGTCTTTGCAGAATTGCGAAAATCCAAATTTTTGCTAGTATTTCAGATTTGATCGACGTTGTGACAGAAGAAAAACAAAAATTGTTATTTTAAGGCGATAAGACGAGATATGGCCTGCCTCGAGGCAGGACATGGGCTTTTTTGATCTTTAGGTCGTTCGGACATAGTTATGTCTGGTTGCGACAAAAGGGTCGCACTTGTCGCAAGCACACGATGACAGATTATATGTCCAATGCAAACACCAAAAGCGTAAGTGCGACCCCTGCCTATGTCTGGTTGCGACAAACGGGTCGCACTTGTCGCAAGCACGCGATGACAGATTTTATGTCCAATGTAAACACCAAAAGCGTAAGTGCGACCCCTGCCTTAGTTTCGTATCTCAATCCAGGCACCAGAAGGAAAAATTAATTTTTTAGCAAAAATTAGTTTGCGCATAATCGAGGTTTTGATTCCCTAATCCTACGAAACGTGTGGATAGTTTTGTGGAGATTTTTTTGAAATTATCACACATTTTTGCGGTGTTTGATGCCAAAACGACTTTTCCCCCGTTTTCTTCCTTGCGTCGCTGAGGAGTCAGTGTATCGGAAGGCAATCATCGGTATACTTATTGGTGCTTTTTACGATACTTAACTCATCTTTTTGCTTTGCGTTGCACAGACCTCAAATAAACAACAACAAAAAACAAACAATAAACAAAAAATAAACAGATAGGGAACATGGGAAGATAGAAAATACTTAACATTTTTTCTCCCGAGATCTAAATTACACTTCTTCGAAATTTCAACAAGACCTTTCTTTTGAGTTAAGCGCAAAGAGTTGGATGTTACATCGAGCATTACTTAATCACTTTCACCACAGTGTGGTGAGGGTCGCACAACAGAGCGAGGCTCCAAATTAAGTGCGCCCTATATCCCACCCATCCCACCCCAGGGGAGGACATCCATCACACAGTAATCTCGTGTGTGGGAAATTACGTCATTACGTCGCCTACCCCAACCCTGCAGGAGACGGGACCTCCATTTATTCGTCCCTATCCGAGAAGACTAGAATATCTAACCATTTCGTGATGTTATAGAAAGGTAGCAAATTCTTCTCAATTATTTTTAAGACCCTGAGTGTTGGTCCGGCCGGGGCTCGAACCCTCGACCTCCCGCACAACAGTCCAGCGCTCTATCCATTGAGCTAACCGGGAGGCGGTAACTGTCCAACTGTCCAACTTATAATATTTTCTTCCTTCCTAACACCTTTTTGCTTGAAAATTTATTGATGTTGTGTGCAAACTCTTCTTTGGTCACACCGTGGCGTAAAAGGAGGGAACACATAAATTTAAGCACGACTTAAGTTGGACACTGACTTCGACAAAGGTTGCAAATGGAAAATTATAGGCTAAATTTTGCAACTTGTGCGGGGCGTGACTTCGCTGATTTAAGGTGCAGCTTGGACGAACAACCCTCCTACAATTTGCACGATACAAGTTTCAGTAACCACCATTTTCAGGGTTCCAGAAGGATGCCAGCGAAGGAGAGAAAAGAAGAATCTTTCTACTTCGTATAGCTGGCTTTTTGTGTGCCTTTTGAAGCCTCAACGACGGTGCTGTAAAAACGAGTGGCAACGTCACGAAAGGTTTAGGACGGACGAGTGGCTTCGCTTTTCATCGGTTTAAAGCTTACGGTAAAGTGCCTGTTTCGCCGCAGGTAAAATTCCTCGTAACATGTCGATGAGTTGTTGTAACAAGTGTCAGTGTTGTTACACTTAATCAAGGGCACATGAAAGATGATATTCGATCAGTTAGCAAGGTCACTGGCAACGTTCATGAATTATTCACGGTGTCATAAGAGACAAGTTGTTTCGTCGGTCCTGTTAATGCCGGAAAAATAAGTGGATAGTGAATTAATTTAACATGATCAGACTGCTGTATTCTGCTTTACAAGCAAAAAGCATGACAAAACAATTTTTTCTCCGTGAGAAGCCCTCATAGTTTTCTTTCAATATGTCCTAGTGAGCTGGCTTTTTATGTTTGAAATTAGCAAGATGAGACAAAGTTTAGGAAAGATATGACGTGTTTATTTCGACAGAAGCGAACACTGAGAACTCCTCAGTTCATAGTTTAAATATGATATTACTTGGTAGAGCGCTGCACTAGTATCGCAGAGGTCAGTGGTTCGAATCCCGTACAGGCCTGATTTTTTTCAGATCTGATTTTCGCTATTGCATAAATAGCGCTCTCTACTGCGAGGATCATGCATCATACGTATGATATTACTTCTTGCTTAGTCTTAATCTATGTTAGGTCATGCCAGGTTCATTGTGAAACAGCTCCAAACATTTCTCTGAAAAAATGCACAAACATGGTGAGCAGTACCACTGCTGTCTGCCCGACACAGGTCGAGATTGTGGGCGAACTCGGGCCCTCTAATGCAGGAATTTTCGTGAAAGATACACATCGCTCCAGCTCTTTCGTCCAAGGTTTCCTGCTCTTGACACGTATTAGACTGATAGGGAGTTAAGCGTGAGGTAAACACTGCCTCTGATTTTGTCGACTGGCTCGGCTTCCAATCCAACAGAAAATACGAAAAAATATTCCATCATATGAAATGATACAGTGTAACGATTGTAAATAGCACCAATTCTGGAAATGAATGGCCACAGGCAGAGCGAACAATGCAGGTTTTGTATCAATTCTCTAGAACAAACTTACCGCCAGGAGCTTTTCGACGTTCTGAAGTTGTCCATTTTGGCTTTTCGGACGTTTTGCACTGTAAACACGAAGCTAAAGGCCCAACCGTGAACTAAAAAATTATCTGCGCGGTAATGTTGTACGAGAATGCTCAAGACAAATGGTAGCTAACATGCCATTTTGTTTATTGCCATTTATGCTCCTTGCGCAGAAAGTTGGTTGAGGTCCAGCTTGTGCTTGTTATTTTTTCGTTTGTAATGACAGAGAAGACAGTGTGAAGCGACTTTAGCCAGCTTCTTGCAGTAGGTATCTTTGCGCAGGTGTTCTAATTTTCTATCCTCATTAAAAATTAACATCTTGCGTATTAGAATAACACTTTTTTCACTAAGTGCCAAGAAAATCTCACACGGTTTGCATAGACGCGTTACAATGTAACTACCATCGATTTGGTTTCGTCGCTCGATGGAAAACTCGTATATGGGATTCACAGGTAAGCCTGTGATGCTGTTGAATACCTTGTGCTTGTAAACCGGCTTGGTGGCAAAAAGTAACAGCACTTTTATTTCATTTTCTTTGATTTCATTTTCTGTGGATAGTTTCTCCTCTTTTCCCGTATCTTAGTTTCTGCTTGAACATGGCCTTCTGTGAGTAGTGCATGGTTCTACACGCCACTCTCAAAAGAATCGAATTGCCGACAACTTGCGTTTCCTTAGTTCCTGAGTCTTTTAAAAGTGTTAGCGACCAGTTTGGATGTCCCGTCAAGGACGCAAGTTCATGGTAAAACGTGGACGCCTAGTCTTTGTGTGTGCGTTAACTGACAAATTATGGAGATATTTTATACCATTATCACCTTAATGAATTTCTCCCACGCAGTGCTTATTCGTTGGATTCAGTCTAAGATAGATAGCACTTGTATTATGTCTAGTACATAATGTATTTGTCTTGTGTTTCTTTACAACCAGAGAAACCTTCCGTACCCTTTTGCTTTTTGTTTTTGCGCTATCCATCTTGCTTATTGCGTAGTGAACTCGCTTGTCCAAACAAAGACGCATTCACGTGAGGTAATCTCTCTTTCTTTTTTGTAGTTTGAGTTCAATTGTATCTATTCCATAAAGATGCTCCTGAGATGTTTAACTGTGAGGAGAGCATTTGTTTTTGTTAGCAGTATACTGAGCTGCCTTTCTCTTCTAGCAGGTGAGTGTATTAGTGACCCGCAGTTAAACTTTAGAATGTCTTTGTTCTATTAGCGCTTAAGGGTAGATAATTGTTGTATCCTCTAGCCGCTAGCAAAGTCCTCACCTTGATCCTCTGCAATTCACAGTTAATTGGCTTTGTATGGTACTTCGTCAAATCATTGCTTCGTTTGTTTTTGCTTTCATTCCATTTCTACTCGAAGACAGGTCCATCATACACCGTAAACGCGCCATGATCAGCGAAAACTGCACGTTCTACTCTGGCGTTCGTCAGATGTTCGTATGATCGCGAGTATAATTTGGATAAAAAGGCGGGTAACTTTGATGAAAGTCAATTTTATTTCGTGAGGATTTTGGTATAACTAACATATCAAACATTCTTCGTGTGCGGCAGTGTAGTTCAGTGAAGGTGATCATCAACTGTTTGGTACCACATTGCAGTGTGCAGTGCCGTATTCGTAAAAAAACTGAAACTTGAATTATGTTACATAGTAGTCACACACTGACTTTCAAGATTTGACGTAATGTCCAAAATTTCATCCCAGGTCAAGGTTAGATTTTTGCTGTTTACTTTTCTTCTCATTGACTGAAAGGGTGACACGTGCATTTCTTTAATTCACAATACCCACACACAAGCAAAATTCTTTATTCTATAATCTCCATATACGTCAGACATGCGACCTAAGCGTGGAGGAGCCCGTTTTAACAATGGTATAAGAGCAGAACTTTCATTTCTTTGCATTTAATTCTGACGCCGTTTTACCGCGGTGTCTTTGCAGTTGTGTCTTTGCTGGTAATTTGCCTCGTGGTTGAGTTGTTATGAAGGCGTTTGAAGGAATTTCCGGTGGTTCTATAGACTTGCCACACGTGTATGTTTGTAGGTCTAGGTTTGATACAATGGCTTTGCGTCAGATTGTTTTTCAATCGTGCGGATGTAATATGGTTGCGATGTAATCCACACTTTCCTATTTTTTAAAATAAAACAATTTTCTTTTCCGAGTCCCACCTGGGGCTCGGATTTTTTCTATTACACTAAAAATTGTTTCATCTTTAAATTTCCTTTTCGTCAGAATTCTGGCCTAAAGTTTACATACGATCTAGAAGTGTGTGTGTGTTTTTTTTGTTTTTTGTTGTTTTTGTTTTTGCTCCCGAGAGATAGTGCACCAGGCATCAGTCGTGAAAACAATACCCTTAGGGAAAACAATACCATTAGGGAAAACAATACCCTTAGGGAATCTCTTAACTTCAGCTTATTACTGTGTCTGACGTTTTAAATGAAACTAAACTGTCTGTGATTATAACCGGTACCTTGTGTCGATATTTCTTAACTCGGCCTTTTCTTCCACTTCAAGACGTCTTTCGAACTTACTGGTTAAATTACGACTTTTTGTCAAACAGATTAGCAAAATGTAACAAACTACATCAATAATTCAGTTGTTTCGCCGATTTGGGCGATTGATAACCATGACTCATGCAGCCTTTTCACAAATTGAGTTTCGTATTGCAAATTACAAATTACAAACTACAAATTACAAATTGAGTTTCGTATAACAAAAACCCTCAGAATTCAACTTCGACATTTTGTTGAAACCTTATAGTCTTTGTTTTGTTTTATTTTGTCTTTTTTTAACTGACAGTTTATCTCCTTACTATCGCTCAAGTACCTGGTAACAGGTTGAAGAAATCTGAAACCCTAAATTGCTTTTTTACGACATTTATTGTCTTTGGTGATTTTCTACCTTGTAACTATTTACAATACTCAAAGCTTAGATGAAAACGAACCAGCAAAAGGTTTTAGGGATTTTTTAGTCCAATTTCCTTTTCTTTCATTGCACTCGTAAAAAATGTAATTAATGAATGGTTTGCCCAAAATTGCTTCCTCTGTTGATACTGGATCTCTGTAAAACGCGGACCGGATAGATGCGGATGGCGGATGCAGATAGAAAAACGCGGATGAAAAATTGCGGATGGAAAAATGCGGATAGAAAAAAAATCTAAAGAACCCAAGCCGTCAATTGTTAATCAGCAACGCGTTGTTTATCATTTTGTATGTGATCTGTGCGATGCAGATTATGTCGGATATACGGCCCGACACCTTTTTCAACCTGTCGCTGAACACAAAAATTCGGCAATTGGCAAGCATTTTCATGAAGCGCATGGTAGGAGGGATCGTTTGAATGATTGTCATTTGAAGATTCTGAGAAAGTGTCAAAGCAAATTTGATTGTTTAGTGTTTGAAGTGCTTTATATTAAGAAATTTAAACCTAATCTGAACGTGCAAACGGACTCCATGCGTGCTAAATTTTTTGTTTAACCCGCAAATTATTTTTTCTTATTGTTCATTTTTAGTATTTATAGAACTTATTTTTATACATTCTTGACTTGATAATGACGTTATGTTAACGTCGAAACGTCGTCGATTTTAGCTTTCTATAGCTTTTTATCGTTTTTAAATTTTACAATGTTATCAAGCAACGTTTGGTCGCAAGTTTTTATCGTCAAAAGAAAAAAATCGGTTGAAAAAAAAACAAAAAAAAAAACCAACATTAAACTTGTCATTACAGTAAAAAAGGGGGTTGACAAGCCTACACGAATCCTCAGCGCGTGCTTAAAATAGCCTATGCAAAGTTTGGCCCTCACGAGTATGTCTTTGGGCGATCGATCTCTTTTGTAAGATATGAGCGGCGGATTTTTGTATAATTCGTTCAGTACTGGTTGTGTTTCTAGTAAATGCCAGTGTCTCATGAGAATTTGCTTTAGGTTTGGCACTGATGGTTGGTATTGTGTAACAAAAGGCAAGATTTGTTGGTTCGTCTTCGGTTCCAGTTGAAGAGCTAGTTTCCTGTTTTTGAAATTCACCTCTGAGATGGTTGTGTTAATGAGGTCCTCTGGGTACCCTCTCTATAGTAAATGCGCTTTGAAATTTGTAATTTTTGTCCTCGAATATTGTTTGAGAGGAGTTTGTTCTGAGAAGTCTAAGGGCCTCTCCTTTTATGAAGCCTTTCTTAACTCCTTGTGGGTGACAGGAACTATAGTGTGTATACTGAAAGGTCTCAGTTTGTTTAAAATGAGTACGCACATCAAGGATTGCGTCCTTTTCGAATCGTTCGCCTTTGTAGATGTAGGTGTCCAGGAATGTTGTTTCCTTATCGGAAATTTTAACCGTAAATTTTATTGTTGGGTGATGATTGTTTGCTTTTCAATGAAACGTTCTATTGTTGCTTTGTTTGTACTCCATAACGAGATGTCGTCTATGTAACGTTTCCAAACAAGCGGTTTTAAAAGGCTTTTGTCAAGGATTTCTGTCTCTACCTTGTTCATGAAAATATTAGAAAAGGCGACTGCCATTTTCGTGCCCATGGCCGTACCATGTGTTTGAAGGTAGTGCTTTCCTTTAAAATGGAAGGAATTTTCCTGGAGAATTAGCCTAAGCGCTAGTTTTAGTAGTTGTGTAGGGATAGGAGTTCCGTTTCTGTAGAATATTTCGTATGCTTTGCATACAGTGTCTATTCCCTCCTCTTGTGGTATATTTGTATATAAGCTCGTAACGTCCATTGAAACAAGTATTACGTTCTCCGGGACTTTCGTATTTTCTATGAAATTGACGAAGTCTGTGGTATCCTTAACATACGACTTTTGTTTTTGTGCTATAGCGGGGGTTCGACATAGCGGAGTTCGACTGTAATGACATGTTGAATGTTGTGGTTGTTTTTTTTTTTCCAACCGATTTTTTTTTCTATTGGCGCATTTTTCCATCCGCAATTTTTCATCCGCATTTTTCTATCCGCATCCGCCATCCGCATCTATCCGGTCCTCGTTTTACAAAGACCCGTTGATACTTACACAATAACTATAATATCAGACTGGCAGTCATCCAAATTTTGATAACTCTTGGCACGCACGAACCTTTGAGCTAACTGAATCAATAACAACAGCTTCTATATTGGTCGTCACTCATTTCAACTGTTAGGTTAAAATTTGCCCGTAAATCGTTGCTTTCGATAAGAAGTTGTCTTTTAAATATGAGATATTGCGTCTTAAAGGTGTAAAGTTGATATCACTTGTTCTCTTATGCAGCTTTTAGAGCTTTTAATTTGGGAATGTCGTAGCGCCCTTCCTTTTTACCTCCTAGGGCAGGATTTGCAAAATGGATGATAAATCGATGAATTTTTTTTTCGGTAGCATATAAACCAGTTTATTTTGGTTTGGTTTTTTTTTTTTCGGATTGTTTCCTTCCATTCCTTTCTCTCGGTCATGTAAAAACAGTCCTACATCCCTGTTTGTTTTAATTTTAATACTCGTGTATGAAGCACAGACATGTCTGGCGCCAATATTTCGGCCAAGTTTCAGGTATGCCTTCAGACTTGAAGGCTTAAGCCGGGATTCGCACTTGTTTTTGTGGCCCAAATATGTTTGGGTGCACCACATGGGAATGGTTTTCCAATTCTGAAAAATGTCACGGTTTCAAATAATTCAACAAAAAAAGAAGGATCGTAGGCCTCTACGAGAAATTACTGTGCCAACAATTAGATTGCGGCTAGTTCACCGTAGAAATCACCGCAGGATTTAGGGGTACAATATAAAATCCGTTGAGTCTTGGGTTCAGCAGAAGCGAGAAATTGATTCGGACGTATAAACAGTGTGAGAAGACTTAGAAGCAGCTTAAGGTGTTGTAAGCCGGGTGGAACGTAACTGTTTCACTGGTACTGGGAGTTACGGAGGCGTTGTTATTTATTTTTGACGTAGTAATATCTGATTAGCCATAATAACCCTTAAAAAACTGAGATGGGAAAGGAAAAGCTGAGGATGGTTGGTGAAACTTTCACGAGATTGTGTCTAAGCAGAGAAAACTGTTGTCTACTGCTGTTGCACTTGGTGCAGATTTGAAAAGAACAAGGGCGCAGAAGCTTTGATGAGTACGCACCAATGGCAACGAGCGCAAACAAAAACAGGCGATAGTCCCCGCGACTCTAAGACAGTGTGTTTTTATGGCTACTGCCTCCCAGGGAGGCGAAGCCATAATGTTGTTATAATATTGTATTTGCTATATGATGTGTTTCCACTTCAAAAGGAGGCTCGTACCTGGTTGAATTTTATATATATATATATATATATAAATTTTTTTTTTTCTTATAACCAGGTGTCGACAGTGTACCCGATGTTCAACACAAAGATGTTTCCCACAAGTCCTCGAGTGATGAGGAGGTAGGTTTATTCATGTGGTAAGGTAAAGTGCTGTCTCGTCCATCAGAACCCGCGATCTCTTTGACCAGCGCCCCCTTCCCATGCATGTGAAGAGTATAGTAAACTCTTAGGGGAGATTGAATAAAACACTCTCAAACTCGGGGTCAAACAAGAAAGTTGTCGCCCACCAAGAAATCGAGGATTGGGCGAGAGTTCTGTCGGCTTTCATAATCTATGGAAAAGCCGACAGGTGGGATTTTACGAGCCCAAGATTAGTGCGAGCTGACACCAAGTGCGTTCAGGAGCCAAATAACCGGTGGGTAGGGGGTGAGGGGCGATGAGATGGAGAAGTTTAAGTGAAAACAACTCTTAACTTGAACTCTCCAAACGGGGGGGAAGGAGAGAGGGTAAAAGAGTAGGTGAGCTAAGGCCCCTACACTTAAACGAAGGAAGGGACGTCGAAGATCCTCCATATTTGGTTTTGGGTCATGCTTCCAGCGCAGCATAGAATTGGCGTGCAAAAATGTTTGTTTCGTCAGTTAATTTCACCAATCGATTTCACTGGGATCGCGCTTAGCATTGAAGAATTTCTTTTTGAACAACTGCGCGAAACCGATCACGGTCATACTGGAAGCATCATTGAGACTGCAAATTACAACGAGGTTTGCTTGTGCAAACGAACTAGGCAAAGTACAACGTGGGTGATTTGAGAAGGGGTATTACGCTTGACTCGCTGTGCGATAAGCACCACCTCTCCCCTCCCTCGCACTTTTTAAAGGCCCCACCTTCTCTGCTCCATACTTTTCATCATTCATGGGACGTGCACCTTATGAAATTCAAAGGATGACTACCGAGACAAAAACGCCTTGAAGCTAAACAAACTAGCATTAAAACATACTGCTGGCATACTGAGCTGCATTTATTAAAGTCGAATGAGCTGTAATCCTCGTTTAATTGTAATGGCAACATGTAGGCTTCTTATGCAGGTAACTCAGGATTACAATTAATTAGGTTTTGGTTGATCCGGCCTTAATACTTAAGTCAGAGGAAGTCAATTCGAATCATTTCCATGTCCACTTTGCGCCCCCCCCCCCTCCCTCCCCTACGAAGGTCTGACGTTCGGAACCGGTCAATTTTTTCCAATTAGTTTTGGTGGATAATTTCCTTTCACAATCTTCCAATATTGAAAAAATAAAATAAATCAGATAGAATCCTCCATTCGGACCTGGCCTACTGTATACACCAGCTGTATCTTAAAGAATGATGACATTCACTTGTCTTGTGAGGAAGTTCAAGAAAAATGTTCTGGGTCTCCAAGAGCATTGAGGAGCGTAATTCGAACACCTGACCTCCTGTTCCTCCCGGGGGAATTAGATTATTTGATTTTCATGAAATAGTGAACCAACAGATAACACCTCTGTTGTAGTAAGCCGTGAATATAATGGGGAAGAAGATTATCTTTGATGAGAAAGAGTAGTGTCCTAGTTCAAGGCTTTCTTGTTTTTGGTATTGCTTTTCGGAGTTTCACAGACAGAGGTGTTACATAAGGCACTGGTGTTTCGTGTCTCGAAGCGACTCAAAAGGGGTCGAGACACGCTGTTTGAGGAAATGCTTCAAGACAAATGAAATGAAGTTCACCTCTTATACGGCTAAACCCTGCCAATCTGATACACGCTACGAGCTTTGATTGCATTCGATAAAATGGGTAGTATATATGTGAAAATGCATAAGATATTTTGTAGTCATTTCTACGCACAATTGTTACGCTTGAAATGTTCCACCAATATCAACAGAGCTTTACAAACAAACAGTCAAGCAGCGCAATTAAAGTACTAACCGATCGTCATTAACATATTTATAGAGTCAATTTCGACATCATTGCACGGTGAACCTCTTTAGATCGCACGCTAGCAGTCATAGAAAGCTTAGTAACTGAGTGCTTTCTCCATGACGAAGCTTTGCAGTCCGAGAACTGGATACGTTTTGCTTTCTCATGGAAAGAGTGAAAACAGCTTAGTGTTATTCCTGAAGTCATTGGAAGACACAGTTGAGTCTCCTCGAGCTCAAATCGGATTCAGACAAGGTAACTAATAATTCGATTTTTGGTAACTTCTCGCAAATTATGGAAGGGAAACGTCACCTAAAGTTGCAGTTCCGCCGTAAATTTTCCCTATTACGGTTATGTGAGCTCTAATAATGTTTGCACTTCCGAACTGAGTAGAGTCTTTCCTCTGTGAGTTGTGTCAGGTATGACCGCCCGTAAATTTTATCATCTGTACATTAAGATTTGTAAACGTCACTCGATTTCACAGAAGGTTTTTCCATACCTTTAAAGCCATATTTAGACTGTAAGTCTAAGGAACACTATCTTGGATTGATAACGAGTTAAAATCAGAAAGTTCGCATCCTTGGTATGGCGTATATGTTTTGAAATTTTTTAATTTTCTCGCCAAGATCTTAACACTGGGTGGAAATAGGTCTGCGCTGATTACATAACACTTGGAAGCCGACCGTGATTATTTCTTTCAAGGCAGTTGCTGTTCCTTTAATTTCCCTAGAGCCATTACACTTTTGATGTATCGGAATGCGTACGATGTATGCTTAATGTACTATTTCACACCCCAGTGAGTTTTCTGTAGTTTGCTTTAGGACAATTAATTTAGACAAATTCCCAAGATTAATATCGATGAACGGTATCATAACGTAACTGTCTTCTAAAACACACTGCACAAATGAAAGTGGAGCTGTTTTTCTTCGAAATATCACACTTTCTAGATTAGACACACTACTTAGAAATTTAGATCTAAATTTAGGCTTGTATTGTTCGATTATAATCTTCTTTCTCAAAACAAAAGAAGCTACATTCCATCGTTCACCAGTAAGCGCATAATGTACTCTTCCGATGCTCCCAGAAATAAACAAATCGTCAAATTTCCATATGTAATCGCTTGAATCAATACAGTCAAGAAAGGCACTTATTTTTTTTCTTCTTGCATTCTACTGGCGCTGGATGGAGTTTTCCTTTTAGATTTTCTTGTTTCTTTGTGATAACTTGGTGTTTGCGTTCTCATAGGAAGTGGCAAGTCTTGCGACGTGCGTGCAATACTTCGTCAACAGATATATATGGACGCGAATTAGGGAACTGGGTCCGGTTCATGAAATCGAGGTTTACAAGTAAACTTTTGGGAAAGTTCTGTGATAAAACGAATTTTGCATTTTTATACTGGAGTTTTTTTATCGTAACAAAGCCCATTTCTGATAGGAAGTCATCAGAGGAAAGAAACATAAAAAAGAACAAGTCAAATCGCGAGGAAAACTTTGCTTTCCTATCACAGTCATAACTAGTTTCCAGGGAAGTGTTCCTGTATGCCTCGATTTCATTCACCCAAACCAGTACGCGTTGAAACGAAACACACATATTGCAATGGTAACTTCGTCAGCAGCATTTTCCCGCGCATACATCTTGATGCAGTTTCGTTTGGTTTCCCAATATGGATCGTTGATACATGTATGCTGCATATGTAGCTTGTTTAAACTGGCCTTCGTAACGAGCTCTGCTGACCACTATGACTGCGTGTGGATTTCTTTTAGGACAATAGGCCTAAACCAAAACAGCGCGGAAAAACGCGGGAAAACTCGTATTACCGATGATGGTATTAACTGGGTATTACATGTTGACACGACGTTGCAAGGTTTTGCTCTGTCATCAGAGGAAAGCTAGTGACAATCGAAACGGTTTTTCTTACTTTTTTTTCCCATACGTCCTGAATACTCCTGTCAGCTAACCCAGTCGAGGTTTCTAAAATCACAAGCCGATCGAGAATTGAAGTATTGATCCTTGAAATGATTAAAATCGCAGTCAAATTCAATTCACTTCAAATGCGAGTGAAGGAGCGCGAAAAGTGGCCTACTGCCATACGGTGTTGCATCAAACGAACTTTCTCAAAAAGAAGGCTGTCTAGTCCTGTCCGTGATCTAATTTGTAAACACTTCAAAGAAGCAGAAGATAGGTGGATCAGAAGGTTAAGATTAAGTAACTTGAGGGTTAGTTTTTTTTCTAAGTGTCCCTTGTCAAATTTATCCTTAGGCACAGTAATTATTTATTACGTTTAACCAACGGTCTGAAAACGGAGCACCCCAAGATACCCCCCCCCCCCTTGTTACGCCTGTCCTGTATCCCCTAAGAAAAATTCTTGCTATGAAGATACTTTTCTCAAAATATTATTGAATCACGGGCGGAATAGCTTGGAGCTTGCGCCTATTTGTAGGCATTTTGAGAAAAAAAATGACTAGTTCGTCTCGATTTCACTTGGCTTAATTACTACTTTGGAAGCGTTTTTAAGAAAATTTCGTATCTAAACCTGCTTCTGTAGACATAACTCTGACACTCAACTCACCATCGAATTCTCTTCAGCAAAGTGGTAGAGCATTGGAGTGCGAATCTCAAGGACCAGAGTTTGATTCCAGATAGAGGACTCGCTCATGATAAAACATTAACGTCTTTCTGTATTTGGCTGGTAAAACTGAAGTATTTTCTGGTTGTAATATGCTCTACTGGCGGTGTATCGGGATACTGTCTCTTGAAGGTTAAGGGCCCTTTCGTTATAATGCCATTTAGCGCTCTGAGAATAGCTGAGGCATAGAGTCACTCATCTTATACTGCCACGCCCACGATTCATTATGAGTGTACCTTGTCATTTACAAGTCTTTTTTTAACTGGGATTGAAAAAGTGTAGACAAAATCAGCCACACCTGGCCTTACAACTTTGCTGTTTTATTTATGAGGTATGTTCGGCCCGGTATACATGTTGTATCGGAATTCCTTTGTTTTTCGCTGTTGGGGCACATGGCTTTGTTTGCTGTAAACAGTTGTTCATATCGAGGCGCTTTAAGTGGTTCACTAACTTTTTAAAGGACTAAGGCGTTGACACTTCTAATGTCATGTTTGTGACTTTCTTTTACGCTTTGATTTGTTCTCGCAATATTTGCCTTACTTTTTCTTCGATCGACGTAGCAAGGTGCTTTTGCACGTTTCGTTAAGTTTGAAAAGTTGTTTCATATGGTTCCGCCCTCTCTGAGACTGTTTCTGTCCAATACAATCGGGATTAAAAACATTCCTTTGGAAGTGATCTCAGTGGGAAAGCACTGAATTATTTTTCTGGCAGCTGGTAGTAGCCAAGTACCCTGTGCGCTTAAATTTCCATAGAAACTGCGCTACGGCGATGACGATACAAACAGACGCCGTTCAAGGTATAACCACTCAAATCGGTTTTAATCCAAGACAAGTGAAACCAAAGGCTGGAAACAACTTAACGCACCACGCAGCCGTTTCCTAATTGTCAGCTGTACAACAGTATTGTAAGGACCCTCCTTCCACAGGTGTTCGTGTTGCTTACTTTGCATGACAATCTCGCCCTACTCAATGGCACGCTTAGATTCTTTGTTCTGAAACAGCTGTGGCACGTGGTCGCACGTCGGCTGAATTCCGCCGCTGTTTTGTTTGACTTTGTTAACGAGCTCGTGTCGTTTTACAGATATTTTCCCAAAAAAAAATGAGAAAAAGATCGAATGTTCTTGTTCTGATTCTCAAAGATAACGTTTCCTCACTCATCGCCGCTAAACAGATTTGTTGGTGACGAGGCGAATATAGAGGCGCGGAGAAGTATGAAACACACACGTGCCGTCCCTATTATATTTTAAGCGTCCTTACACAAAAACCCATACTTGAGGATTTGTTTTTCTCTCATTTTAGATATATATATATATATATATACATATATATCAAACATTTTAGTCGCTTTCTGCAATGTGATTGACTTTTCTTTGATACTTAATATACCTAAATGGCGTCAAAGCCGTCGAACATCGAGGCGCGAGATAACTTTGCGTGTCTTGAGGCATATTCGCTATTCATACAGCCATTGTTTTAAAAGCCATGTGTGCGCTTTTGTTTGGACTAATACGAGAACTAATGGAAAAACTATTAGTATTGATGGTTTTTCTTTAATATGCAAATTCAAACAACTTTTAATGAACTCGAAATGCTAATATCTTCACCCAATACCACGCTACTCGAAAAGTGGTTTCTTTCCGTAGCTCGGTATTGTAAAATCAACCCAAGATATTTGCTTTTGTTGTCATGGAAAATTCCAGTTTCGTAAGATTGCTTATGAGTTTCTCTTTTGAAATTTACATCACAACTGCATCTTAGATTCCCTTAATATTAATTTCACCAATGCGCCGTGAAGACGCGCCAGTCCTATTTATTTAGCAAGCGTTCTTTTAAATCCCTAACTCTTGATCTTTATACAAAAGGCACCGGAAAATTGTCTCCGTTAGCTTTATCTCAGGTGATATCTGATGTATATAATGAAGACAGTTTCCGTGCTCCAGTGACGCATTAGTTGAATGCCTCCGGCGATATTTGAAGCTCAATACGATCTATTTTTGCAAGAGACAATTGATACGACACTCGTTTTGTCACGGTGTTAGGCACGGGCCAAAATCTGCTCCTGTGGGCAACCATTTCCTCCTTCTTTGAAAGGTCGAAGGTGTTAGGTCCGAGAACGTGATCGAGGCGACAAACTGAAGTCAAGAAATTTAATCTTGTGAAGCGCCGCTAGTGAAGGACATAAAAGGTTTTTTCCTAATTGATATAGGATCAGGGAAATGTATGGATCAGAAAAATGAGGTTTTAACGGTAATTTCAAAGCTCTCCTAGACGTTGATAACTGGATTTCTGAAAAGTTCGCAGGTAGACACATGATCGTAGAAAAAAAAAAAAAATCTTCAGCTCCATTTAATCTCTCTTTATTTTCTCCAGGATGGTTAAAATTGCTGCCATGCCATAGGTTATGAGAAATTAAATTGTCTTGAACGATAGTTAATTTGAATGTTTATCGTCAGTCTTGTTGCTTATCAGACACTCGATCAACTCTGCAGCTTTTCTGTGGCTGTAGATATGATAATTATCGGCTAAACCGCAGTAAAATCTATCACGTCTCCTCTCCATAACTCGCTATTTGTACTTGTAATTAACTTTGCACGTACTTGGGGTAAGAGCGAACCGCAAATTGTCGCTGTATCGTGCATCAATGTTTGTAAAACTTTGAGGGAGAAAATCATCACGTAATAATTGCGCTCTGTCACACCACTAAAGTGAGCCAATTCTCTTAATGTCAAAGCTTTCCCGAGCTTAGAAGTTATCACCAACTATTCGAAGTGACGAGAATGCGACTTTTAAAACCCTCTTGAAGTTCCTATCTGCTGGTTTCCAGGCATCAGTGCTGGACCAAGAGCATCTTTAAAGAGCTCATAATTAGAAGCAATTAAATCTATACTCTCTTACTGACACGCGCCACGCTCAGTAATCGCCATTCAGGATCAATTCGTATTACGAACTGTGCTCGTTTTTTCACAGCGCTGGTCTGTCACCGAGTGACAGAATTCTTATATGGTGGTTATCTTTAAGAGGCCATTGGACTGTAAATCTCGCATCTAACGTCATTTATCCGTATTTATGCTCTTTAGAACAGACAGGTCGTGTCAAATCCTTCGATGTGGGTGGCCTCAAGGGGGTTAAAAGTCCCAAAAAATAAGATCAAAGTCTATGCTATTATTTTCTACACTTGTGACTAGGCACTGATCAGCTTTTGCCTTGTTGAACCCAGGTGCAACATTGGGTGTTGTCCTCAAGGGACCTTGCTTGGCGTCTATCATCCATAAAACAAGCGAAACGCGGCCCCATTCTTCTTCAGCCTTAGTGGCACGCGCCGTATGTATTGTTTACACAGTGTTTCCGATTACCATTTGTTAGGCGCAAACCACACTATTTAGTTTGGTCTTTTCCTGTAAACATTTGAAATCTTTTCGCCGCGTTCTAATACGCCGCTTGTTGCTCGAAAGTAAAAACGTATTAAAATCTCAGACAATGAGTGCTTTTCGGCGTAGACATTACGGAATTGTCTGATTTCTGCAGGTGGATTCATGGATATTCAAATCCCGGGCGGCCTTTTGCCTTTTCGCCTTCTCTGCGTCGTGATCTTAAATAGCTTTAATAGTTTCTTTTATCAAATGCGTTTGATGTCAAAAATCTTCTCCGGCTTTGGCGTAGTGACCTTTCCGCTAACATGGATTATCCTTAAGCTTGGCCTGTAGATAAATTAACGCGATAAAATTAACAAAATTTCGGAGCCAGCTGTAAAGGAGTCAGCTAAGACCAACTGGAAGAAACGTGATACGCCTTATCAAGGTCATTTCTAGAGTGGTGCTAAAAGTTCCAAGTAGCTAGGAATAAATTTCTTGTAGAAAATGTTTACGGTCCTCTTCGGTTCAGCCAATCAACGACAATTTATGGAAGCCATAAGTGTACCATTGGTATCATGTTGCGTCACTAATTAATCTACGCATGCTCATTAGCATTACCGCGCCTTCAACAACACCACATCTGGCTTCTGTTTTTCATAATCACACAGAATCGTATGATTTGCAAGTGAGCTGAGCTCGCATCGCATCGACAGGGCGGCCTTTCATGTCGCACGCAGAAGAACACCAAATTTCGGCCGCGATTCCCAAGGCTACACTAAATTCTACGTAGTGATTTTAGCGATGTCCGCCGGCCTGCTTGTTAAAAGTGTATTTTTCGAAGTGCTACTCCAATTCATTCATGTGCAGGTAGACCGTGTGCTAACTAAGTGGTGAATTCTCGTGTTTTGGTCAGGTGTAATGCTCAAATCTGCAATTTTTTTTCGACTCTGTGTCATAAACCAATTTTCACTTCTTTTTTTCGCAGATTGTCACCGGAGCAGGTACATTCGAAATCCACTTGGTTTCGATACAAAATATTAGAGGTGAGAAATACGATGGTAGCTGCTGTGATGGGAGTCGCACAATATATCGAGGACAACATCAATGCCTGGACGAGTGCGACACATTCTTCAGAGTTTGTCTCAAGCAATACTCACAATCTGTTTCACCAACGGGTGCTTGTACATTTGGCGAGCATACAACTGCTGTTCTAGGAGGGAGTTCGATCACGTTTACGAACACTTCATCGGCAAGTGGTTTTCGCAACCCGATTTCTTTACGCTTCGAGTTTTCATGGCTGGTAAGTCGTTTTAAATCCTGTTAAAATTTATCTCAAAACACCAAAGGTTTTGGCGTCACTCTGTTTGATGATTTCCGTTATTTTCTTAAATCTGAAGAAAATTCAGCGTTATCATTTGGATTAAATTTATGCGACGTTCACGCAGATGGGATATATTTTTCAATAATAAAAATTTAATGTAACCGCGTCTAACAGCCGCTTTTAGCCTTAAAAAAAGAGAGTTTAGTGAGGAAATGGTTTGGATTTTTTTAAAGAGATTTTTATAAAGGTAGTATGAATAGTAAATGCGACCGCTGGGAGCACGCTCACAAGAACAATCATTTCACTTGAAAGTTTGCTTTTCAAAAAATTAATTCCTCTCATTGGCTCTTGGAAGCCTCTCAGAAATGCACGTTCATTTTACAGAATCGACAACTCCGTCTCAGCGTAAAATCACAGAAATAAATACAGCTGCAACTATTTAAACAGGCCGCGCTGGGCAAAACCTGTGTGGAAGTTATTTTCTTTGAGAGCATCGCATCATCGGTTTTTAGGCTTGTTTATCCTAGATTGTAGCGTAGTTTTGGGGCCACGTGTCTTCAGTTTGACAGCCTTTTGTGAGAATATTATGTTAATTGTGGGAGTTACGTTGTATTTGCAACACAATGATAGCTACTGACTGGAAAAAATCAAAGAATCAGCCTCGAAGCCGCATGGCCGAGAGGCGCGATTTATTCGTTGAGTGTTTTGATTCACCTACGATAAAAACGAAGTGTTGGAGGCCTCCGACTTGTCAATTTCATGATGTATATTGCAAGAAATTAACGCATGCGAAACTGTTTGCTTTCAACTTTCCCACGTTCATTGGGCGTCAAAATAAATAGTTCTCTATTCGTTACTTCGGTAGCTACTGAAAGTATTACAATGCAATTAAACTTTCAATTGATAGCATACTCTAGAGAAATGACTGGTTGCCAATGGAGTTGATCTTTATTCTGTCTCCTTTAGCATTGTTTGATCTCGATTCGTGGGTTTTCATGATCAACACAAGAGCTTTTTATTAACTCGGTTAGATTGCGGTGGTTTGTTGATTTCATTAAACCTCTTTTTCATCTTTTCTCTGTACTGAATAGAAGTGACACATGTGCCGAATTATGGTTTAGAAGAAAACAATTCCCAGTTGAGGGACTTGATGAAAATATATCTATTTTATTCATCGTTGCGCGGGAGAGCTTTTAGATTACCGTTTACAAGGAATTCCTAAGAGCTTTGGTTTTACAAAATTTGCTAGTTTGCTGTGACTGTGAAAATTGTTTGGGTCATCTTGTGTTTTTTTATTAGTTTTCTTTATATTATCTGCATGGTGCCCGATTGTAATCAAAGAATATATATCAAATTGCACTCAAAATAAATTAATCCTTTACTTATGAGATCTTGTATTCTTTGTGGTTTTTGTCCACTGCCTGTGGCATCTTAATGTCTATGATTATATGTCGTCCATGAGGTCAAACCATCAGTGAAAAGAGTTATCTTTACAGTGGTCAAGATAATCTCAAAATTTGTTCTTGGAGTGTTTTGTAATTTTTTTTAGCTTTATGTCTGTTCTTTGAACTTTGAATTCATTTCAGTAACTGTTGTGTTAGCTTTATTGTTTAGCATTTGACTGTTTGCTGCAACTAAAGCTCTGATATTTTTTCCAGAACCTATAACATTACCTCATGTTATCGCAAAGCTCAAACACTTTTATATAATTTCAAAAATTTACTGTGTTGCTCTCCAAGGGGACATAATAAAGAGATATACCTTAAACTTTTTGTGCCACTAATTAATTGTTTTGAGTCAGTCAAAAACATCTTTAGTATTTTCCTGATAAGAAGTTAGAAGTCAAATCATTAGTCTGTCTAAAAGGCCAGTTATGTTAAGTCCAATTTAATTTGATTGTTTCTTTTAAGATGTCAGTTTAACTTTTCACTTTTTGATCTTTATGCTATCAGTAATGTTGGAAATTTAGATGTGTTAGATTGAAACACAAGACTGCATGTGAATTATGAATTGCAAATAAGCCAAAATACTTCAAGGTTTCCTTCTTTAACCACAGAGAAGATTTTCCAGTTCTTAATAACTACTGTATTTCCTCAACAAGTATTTGCCCTATGAAGATTTTTTCAGCATAGTTTGCAGTCTTTCAAAATTGGCTTATAAAATGAAAAAATTGGAAGAGTCTTGTTTATTTTACAAGTTTTGTGTTAGTTTTATGGAAATAATAGTTTCTCTTTTCTTAGGTAAACAATTTGGGAAGAAACAGAATCAATCATATTTCCTATTTGCACAGTAGAAATATAATCAGCTGTCAAAAGCAGCTCAGTCCATTCGTAACAAAAGAGGTCTTGTGTTTGGAAGTACCTGAAGGTGTTCTGCTACCAATATTTCTTTAAGGTATACTCCCTATTGAAACATGGCTGCTAGCAGTATAAACCTGATGATGTTAAGCCTGTTTTCATTTCAAATGCAGAAAAAATGAAAGAAAATTGCTAAATAACTTTCAAACTTAGCCCCCTTTTGTAAACATCTCTAGGAAAATCCATGGGTAGCTTTTGTGACCATAAATACTCTTGTAAGCAATGTTCAACTTTACAGGTGCTATTTTCTCTCCAATTTTGCTAAATTTAATTAAGACCACCACAAAAAATAGTATCACATCATGATGTTTCCTATGCTTTCCTTGTAGGAAATTTTTTTCTTGTGTTGTTGTGAAGCTTGAAACTAGGTCATTGATAGAACCAGTCAGAGTTTCAAGAATGTTCTTGGTCTTCTCACTTGGCTAACATTTTCAAGTTTTTATCCATTAATTATGAAAATCTCTTGCTGGAAGCTAGGATTTCCTCAGAATACACAGCCATATTTCTGAAACATGTGTGCACACATCTTTGTGTTCTTTGTTGTAATACTGCAGTTTGCTCTTCAATATCGTTTAAGAGCATACTGAATTTGAATGAACTGAGGTTTGGAATTATAGAATTGCTCTGTTACAAAGCACAAATGAAATGAATACCTAATTTGATGAAAAACCTTTTTGCCGGAAAAGCTTGTGGTGGTAAATGTTGTGATTTCTAACTGTTTCTCTTTTCTGGCAGTCTCAGAATTTAAGTTTGCTATGGTATATCCTGAGTTGCAAAAATCTTTTAACTTCAAACCTTTGTTTGTGCTAATGAATTGAATAATAAATGACACATTGGTAAATACTAAATTTTTAACCAACAGAATGTGGTATAAAAATTGTTACAACACACAGAATCTTGAACATCTTTTTTTTCTTGGATGGAAGGGTTTTAAAAAAGAGTAGACTCTGTTTGCATAGGAAAAAAATAGGATTTGTCATCGACAACTTTTGCCAAATTTTACTTACATATTAAATGTTATTTTTATCAAAGGGTTTTAAACTTGACTTTTTAGGCAAGTTCATAACACTCTTATATTTTATTTAAATTTATCTGGAAATTTATGTGAAACTTGTTTGCATGGGTATATTTGTAAGAATCATAAAGGTGAACATACCTTTTCACATGTTTTATACAATGGCTTCTGCCATATATTTTATTGAAAAATTCCTTTTCTCATAAAAATTTTTTGTCTTAAGTGTCCGTTATGCTCTGAATGTATGACAGTGTTTGCATTAACAAAGCTGAAAAAATATTATTTGAAAGGTTGCCCAATATATAATCAAAGCAGCTGTTTGAAAAAATTTCAAATATTTTGAAATGGATTTCTGAAAATCCTCTGACTCTCCTATCAAAAAGAAAATTTTCAATTGTTATTATTAGTTTGTGATTGCAGTCTCTTTCCCCTTTATTTGTGCCAAAAGCATTGAGTTTCTTAATTATCAGTAATTTCTCCTCATGATGTGAGTCAAGTTTCATTTCTGAATGCAGAGTGTGGGGAAAGACAGTCTATTGTGCTTAATTTATTGTCATCACCCCACACAAAACTTGTGTGTGTCATGTGTCATGTGTCATGCAAGAACTTTACCGGTCATATGCCTTTCATTTCAGACCACGTACTATTTAATTCTGGAGGCATTGGATGCGGATAACTCAAGTAAGGTTCATCTCTACCCAAATGGTGCAAAGCATTCAAGCCTATTTCTTGCATGACTGAAGCCCTTCATTCTTTATAATAAATGCATTGTTGTAATGGTTATTCATATTCAATATTTTCCTATACATAAAGTTGTTATGGATGTGGAAGATTATTCTCAATAGATATTTTGGCAAGTTATGTTTCATAAAAAAGTTAAATGAGTGATGAAATTTTAATGCGTAATCTCTCTTTTAATCCTTTGGCAATACTGTTGTTGTGGAATAAATGGAAATTGTTTTCTGTTTCTTCCATGAATCATGAATATGGCATAGCCTCAAACCTATCTTCTTTTTCATGAATATTGAAAGGAAACAGCAAACTCAGCTGCGTAATTGAATTCAGTTTGAATATAATTTAATTTACTTATACTTGAGAAGGAAGATTTTGAATAATTGTCTTGTATTACTTAATGAATTTCTGTCAAACTTGCTGTGCAATGAACTAAAATAGTGGGGCTTCTTGCTTATCTCTAATGAACAAACTATGACATTTGCTCCCATTAGGCAACCATGAACTCATAGATAGAGCAACTCAGCGAGGAACACTACTTCCTAACAAGACATGGGAGATTCATACATACAATGGTCCTGCAGCCACTATTAGTTACAGACTAAGGGTGGTTTGTGACATAAATTACTATGGGAAAACTTGTACTGAGCTTTGCAAACCGCGTAATGACACGTTTGGACATTATAGTTGTGATGAGAATGGAAAAAAAGTTTGTTTGCCTGGATGGAGAGGAAATTTGTGCGATACAGGTAAGTGTCAACATGCTTAAAATTGGTCCTTTTCTATACAATTGTGCCATGAAAGGGCTAGAAAGTACTGATGAACACAAATATAAACAACATGCTGTATTTTCTTTCTCTTTTCTCTAGCAATCTGTAAAACAGGCTGTGATCCAGTGCATGGTAGCTGTAGTGTTCCAGGTGAATGCAGGTAAGTGTTGATGTGTTTAGGATTAATTTTTTTAACAAGAGTAAGTCTTTGTTATTGTGGATATGTCACCTGTCAACTCTGCAAAGTATTCATTGCAATTCATTTATAACTTTTATGAATTGCATTGTGTTTGTTTCAGCTGTAACTCAGGCTGGAGAGGGGATCTTTGCGACCAATGTCGGCTCTACCCAGGGTGTGTCCATGGAACTTGCAGTCAGCCATGGCAATGCAACTGTCAACCACAATGGGGAGGACTTCTTTGTGATGAAGGTAAAAGAAGCTTGTGTTTGATAGGGTTGTATTTTATCCTTATATATAGTCAATCTGCCTTTGTAGGATTTTAGCTTCACAGATTTCAGTCCTGTTGGTGCTATATTTTTTGACAGATCTAAACAAATGCAGAGAAAAACCTTGCCAGAATGGAAGTATCTGTTATAACACGGGGGCGGATCGCTACAGATGTGAATGTCAAGCTGGCTTTACTGGGGTCAACTGTGAGACGGCAATTAACTATTGTGCATCATCGCCGTGCAAGAACAATGGAACTTGTCACAATGATGCCAGTGATTTCCGCTGTTCCTGTCCTCCAGGTTGGGCTGGGCCTACTTGTGAAATAAGTAAGTTTAACATGTCAAAGATGTGTGTTTCAATATCTGTTAAAATGTTTTTGTACAGGAATAATTCTTTAATTGCTGACTGTGTTCTCTAGGCAGGGACTGCCAAAGCCGACCTTGTCAAAATGGGGGGACATGCAGTAACACTGGCCAGGGTCACCAGTGTAAATGTTTACCAGGCTGGAAAGGACACTTGTGCAATCAAGGTTAGTTTTTCTCCGTTTTATTACAGTATTCTCTCCTCGTATGGTACCACAAGCATAAAGGAAAAAAAAGTGCATAATTGACTTTTGATCAGGAACTAAGACCATGGACTTTTGTATCATTACAATCCCTACTAATTTCCATCTCTTCTTGTCCCTCGCGGAGGGAAATATAGACTGCTTGCTGTCTACATCATTTATGAAAAGTTTTGGTTCCAGAACTTTTTCATCAAACTAATGAAAACTAAATTTTGTTGGTAGGATTATTGGAATGTGAAGTAACTCTTGTGGTAATTTGGTGATTGGACAATAAAACTGCCTTAATTCACTAAATCTGTAATGTTACCCTTTGTCAAACTAATTCAACAGATGTGGATGAGTGTGCAACCAAACCATGCTCCAATGCTCTCAAGTGTATCAACTTGGTAAATGACTATGCATGTGAATGCAAGGAAGGATGGAAGGGAAGAAACTGCAATGAGAGTGAGTATTATTTCTGTTTTTCCCTTGCACATCTGTGCAAATGTACAGCATAGTGTTTGTGATGCAATTAACAACAAGAATGAGTTTCATGTGACTTTTGTATTTTCTTTTACCAGGTATCAATGATTGTGCAGGACAGTGTAGAAATGGTGGAACATGTGTGGACTTGCAGAATGATTACAAGTGTAATTGTCCTAGTGGATTTACTGGCAAAGATTGCCAGATCAACATTGATGATTGTCAGTCCTCCCCATGCATTAATAGTGGAGTGTGTAAAGATGGCATTCACAGCTACAGTTGCATTTGCCAAACTGGATTCACAGGAAAAAATTGCCAAGTTGCAGTGAATGAATGCCAGCCTTCACCTTGTGTCCATGGAACATGCACAGATCTACTTAATGACTACAATTGCTCATGCAATGCAGGGTATACTGGAAGAAATTGTTCAGTATTGGCAACGACTCCAAATACTTGCGACCCATACCCTTGCCAGCATGGAGCCACCTGCACTAAAAACCCTGGCTCCAATGCCTGTAACTGTCCCCTTGGCTACACTGGAGCATTTTGTGAAACAGACATCAATGAGTGCTTGATGGCAACGTGTCATAATGGTGGCACATGTGTGGATGCCACTAACGGATTTAAATGTGTCTGCCCAGCTGGTTTTTCAGGATCAACCTGCCAGGTTAACTTGAACTCGTGTGCAAGCTTGCCATGTCATGGCTTGGCAACATGTGTTGATAAAGTGGATGGTTATCAGTGTATTTGTGCTCCAGGATACACTGGGGTAAATTGTGATCACAATGTGAATGATTGTGGTACATTGAATCCTTGTCACAATGGAGGAACCTGTCAGGACAGACTCAGTGGATACCAATGTCAATGCAGGTGAGATGTGGGATCAATGAGGTTAATTTTGTTTTTTTGTGGAAGTTGTAGTTGCTAGAATTCTCATATATTCGTGAGAATTGTTACAAAAATTTTAAAAAAAGTATTCAATACACTGTGGGCTAGTTCGTAGTGTGTAGTACCTAAATTGGCATTTGAGGTGTGATAACATATCAACCTAACCACAAAAACGAACGAACTTACAACATGCCCTCTGTAGTCTCGAGCTGAGTTGGTACACTGCTGGGACACTGCGAAGGATCGTGCATCATACGAATACTGTAGATTATTTGGGTAGAAACTCAGAACTGCTAATGGTGCAAATCCTCACGTGGAAATCCAGATTTTTCTTTGCCATGCACTTGCGTTGAACATTTCCCCACATGTTTGTTGTTGGTATCGTTATTGCAGGCCAGAGTTTACTGGAGCTGAATGTGAAGTCCCCATCAACAAGTGCACCAACGAATCCTGTGTTAACAATGGCTCTTGTATCCAAGGCGTTGGAATGATTACTTGTAGCTGCCCCCTTGGCTTTACTGGACAAAGATGCGAAACAGAGATTGACGCCTGTGACTCCAATCCTTGCCACAATGGTGCTACATGTCAAAAGTTTGGCGCTAGTTATGCCTGTTCATGTGCAGTTAGTTTCACTGGTCGTAACTGTGCGGTCCGAATCGATTACTGTGCTAATGTCACTTGCACAAACGGGGGTACATGCAACAATGGTGCAGGAAAAGCTTCTTGTAACTGTTTGCCTGGGTTTGCTGGACTAAGATGTGAAATCAATATTGACGAGTGTCTCTCTAGTCCATGTCGGAATGGAGGTAGCTGTGTAGACAAGAACAACAGTTTTCATTGTGTGTGTCCATCAGGAACACGGGGAGACCTTTGCGAGCAAGGTAAATTTATCGATACTATTTCCATGTTCTTTATTGTTTCGGCTTTGTCTGAGTGATGAGTTAGTTTGTTGGTCTATAGAGATGCATCGATGAGGTTTCCTAATGTCAAAACCTCCTTTATTCATTTGTAAAATTTAATCGCTGCACAGAGAATACGAGACAGGATTTCATAGCTGTCCAACAATTCCATATCTCTTTCACGTCATTTTTATTGATTTCTTTTTATTATTTTTAGTGATCGATCCTTGCTTGGAGCCTGTGTTAGTGAATGGATCCTCAGTTTTGAGAGATTCCGGAGTGTGTGGAGCTCATGGCACCTGTGAAAATGTCGATGTGGGAAAATTCAAGTGTAAATGTGATAAGGAGCACACTGGAAATCACTGTCACATAAGTAAGTTCATGTACTTGGAGGTGGAATTTAAGTTCATTTGTATGCGATCGCATCTATTCTTTTCTTGTGATGGGAAAATTGATTCTGATGTTGAGATGATTTCTTCCATAGAAATTGATCATTGTAAGAACCACACTTGCAAAAATGGAGCAAGTTGTCTCGATGGCAATGGAAACTATACATGTGTATGCACCGATGGCTGGGAGGGGGATTTCTGCGAAAAAGGTATTTGAGTGTTTGTACTTTAATTTATTGCGGTTACAAAATAATTTGGATATATCAACAAAGTTGAAGCGGTAAATTGGCCACCGTAACGATTACAAAAGCTGACGTTTCGAGCGTTTGCCCTTCGTCGGAGCGAATAGAGGAATTGTGGGTTGTGTGTGCTTTTGTGGTTACAGCTCTGTGTATTTTAAAAGGAGAATAAATCGGGCTTCAGGAAAAAGAGTTTAAGAAATATAATCTGCTTTTTCCGCAAACTAAGGCGAAAGAATACGTAGAAGGCAAAAATGTTACGGTTTTGAAAACTACTGAACTGTATTGCGCCTTTTTCAAGAGAACACGAACTGGTCGCCTTAGAAAAAAGTAGTAAAATGTTTACTGGTTGGCTTAATTTATAGACAACGCTTTTTATTTGCGATATCCTTATGCTTGTGTCTCGTTCGCTCTTTCTTTACAGATATAAATGAGTGCAACCCCAACCCTTGCCGAAATGGCGGGAACTGTACTAACCTAGTTAACGGATATGTTTGCAAGTGTCCCGACCCGTGGAAAGGAAAAATGTGCCAATCAAGTAAGGACGTGTGATGTTCTGCATGATCTATAGGATCCGGAATTTGAGAATTTCAATTTTTGTTTGTAATTACTTGCACTGGACGTTAATTTTGTTTGAGTTTAATTTGAAATTTCTTAAAAATGTCAACAGCAACATCACACTGTGATGGCAACCCGTGTCAAAATGGAGGCTTATGCATCGATACAGGAGACGACTTTCAATGCAGTTGTCAAAATGAATTTACAGGAAAGATCTGTCAAATAGGTAAGACGCCATAAAAGATTTATTATCGTTTTATATTTTATCGACGTTTTTTGTTTCCTTTGTTTCTTGCGTTCATTGTTATATATTTTTCAAAACTGGTGGTGTATAAAGACTTGTTTTTCAACCACCCGTGGAAAAAAATCGATAAGATTGTAATGAATGAGTTTGGACAGCACAGCTCACAACCCGCTCTTTTTTTTTATTCATAGAACCCCATTGTTTTGCTAATGAACACCTGTTGTTCTTTTCATTCGTTTTGTGGCTTCATTGTCGTCTTACACAAATTAAACGCGACAACATGTGCGCCTCAATTGCTCTCCACACGTCGTGAACTCTTTTGTAACTCTTTTGTAAGCCCTCTGTTACATCGATTCTGGGTGTGCTTTCAAGGCGTGATATTTTGATTAAAATAAAGAACGCGTTCCGCAGAACGTGCGCAGCATTTGGAGCGTTCAAAACGGATGAAACTACAAATGCGCGTAATTGAATATACAATGGCTAATGATACGGTTTTCCATTGAAATCATGTCACGATCTAAATGACGATGTCCACACACTTTCATTAAGTTCTTGATGTGCTTATTGTTTGTGCCTGATGGTTTTTTGTTATTGACGCAAGTGGAAGCGTGTTTTAAGCCATTTCCTGTCCTCCTTCATTAGAGCGTTTTAAGGTCAATCTTTCAAATTAAAATCGCAACTTAGATGGTTATCTGCAAATTACACTTGACATAGATTTTGCCATCGAGGTAGCCATGGATTTGGCGACGTGGATTCTGTTCTTTAGATAATAAAGTGATTATGGCCTGGGTAAACGGAGTGTCCATACTTTATTTTGCGTCGAAGTTTTAGCTTACAACATTATGTAAGAAAACATTCCAGACACAGCCCGTCGGCCATTTTTCTCATATTGTTTACTATTTTATTTCGGTAATCTTAAAAGCTCTCTGAAGTTGGATAAAGCCTCGATTAAAATTGCCTTTAAGATGGAGTATTTAAAAAAAGTGACAGCGCACATGTTTGATAGTCTGTTTTTTATTGTTTTACTTTTTGTCTAGCACCCAAGCCCTGTTCATCCGACCCTTGTCAGAATGGCGCAACTTGTTTGAATGCAGGCAATGGAGTGGGTTTTTCGTGTGTCTGCACAGATGCATGGGAAGGGAACCTTTGTGAAAAGAGTAAGTAGAACATCATGCATTTATTCTCTCTTTCCCTTCTTGTGTTGGAAGTGTACAACTTCTAAGCTTTCACAACTGTTACTCTAACAACGTATGCCAACCCTGAGTGCTCTAACATCGGTATTCATATTCCCCATACTGTTTTCTATACATTTCTTATAGCGCTTATATAGAAAATTCATTTTCTTTATTCTCATGACCTTAGTGTTTAATTCAAAGGTGAGATTGACAGGAGAAATGACATACCCCACTCCCAAGTTAAATTCATAAATCTCTTTAAACGCACATATAAAGAATGAGAATGTTTCCCACAATCCCTTAGTAAACGCAAGGAATGTTATGCATACATTGGAGGTGCTGAGTCGAAATGAAATTTCAGCTTTGGACAGATCAGTTCCTTTGAGGAATACGTAGCGCTCATCAGGGTTTTTTTTTTTCGCCTTCGTTCTTCTTTTAGATGTGGACGATTGTGCGTCTAATCCTTGCCACAACGGAGGCACGTGCATCGATGGCGAAGGCTGGTTCCTGTGCTCATGTGCGCCCGGATTTACTGGACCAGTTTGTAAAATTAACATCAACGAATGCAACTCGTCTCCTTGCAGTGACGGTGCAACTTGTAAAGATAAAATCGACGGCTTTGAATGTATCTGCCCGCCAGGGAAGTTTGGAGACCGTTGCCAAGGTAAGACTTTGAACAACTTGATGTTTGAAAGCTTAAGAGTAGATCGCACTATTTACATGACTCTATCGCTAAAGTGAACTTCATTTTTCAGCATTTTGCCGTTCCATAAATATAATTTTTTTTTTCATTTATTTCATCAGATGACGAACATGATAAGAATCATTGTAGGCTTGAAGAAGGCGGCATTCAGCGTCACAACACCACTGTGCCAAAGGACTGTAACTCCTGTACGTGTTCATATGGCGTGCTGCACTGCACTGGAATAGACTGTGGTGTTCCCAATTGCTTGAATCATACTCAGGCTGGTGGCTGCCCCACTGGCGCGAAATGCGTGCCTAAGGCGGCGGCGGAGTGCCTCAGCCCACCTTGTGGTCGATGGGGAGAGTGTCAAGGTGGATCAACCGCCAAGATTATTACCGGAATAAATGACGACGCGTGCCTTCCCAATAGTACCTATTTGAATGGGGACTGTGCCAAGATTCATATCGTGTTCCAAGTGGATAAGCTCCCCAAGGTTAGTTCAATTGTGTTTCTACGAAGGTGCATGAAGTAGTCTATAGCCTATGACCAGGCTCAGGCCCTCATCATAAGCGTCGTAGAACACGCATTTCTCCGCCCGCGGGAAGATTTGAGACGAGTTGGAAAGACGTTTGTCGCGGGTCTGGCCTCATTATCGGTGTTAAACCCCCTTCTAGACCTCTCGCGGCTGGGAGATCTTTACATTCAGCGAGTACTGGTGAAAAAATACTGATCGTAGGCTACCAGATGGATTACTGCTAGCAGCACCGAAGTAAGCCCCTGATAGTTAAGGGCGAATGATTTTTCCATCGAAGACGACAAAGTTCATTCTAAATGTGTAGTATTTTCTTTCATCAGGGAACCCTTGTGGAAGAACTCTGCCGTCAGCTGCGATTTTTGCCAATGTTGAAGAAATGGGCAGAGAAGGCAAAACTTAGATTGCTCTGTGAAGGCCGAAGGAAAGACGGAACCACTTCAACTGTCATTGTATCAGTGGTAAGTGTAACTGTTATTCTCTTATGAGCTTTTACTTACTTTTACTTACTTTTAGTAAGCTTCGTGTGTTTTTCTCGTCTGATTTTCTAGACACCCTGGCTGAACGTAAACCTGTTATCTTCCTTTCTTTTAGTTAAAAACAACAGTGCTTACAGGGTTTGACACTAACTTTTCAACTTACTAGTCAACTGGCTAGTGACATCTTAGATGTTACGACAATTTCAGTTTGTTTAGTAACCAAACTGGTCAGTGCAAATAAAAAACCACTATCCAAAACTGAATTTCTAGTGGACTACCGTTAGTGTCGAGTCCTGGCTTATATATTGTGACTATTTCTTGTAGGCCAGTACCCCGCGCACGGAAATAGCTGAAAAAGCGGCCCTTGATATCGCCCGATACATACGGTCTGTGCCATCTGAAAAAGGCCGTGAAATAAACATTACTCTTTACAACGTCCTCATAGCTGTGGATGAAGTCACTGTGGAAAGATCTGTTACACTTTCCTACCACGAAGAAGAAGGTGAGCGATGTAATAGTTGAAAATTTTTTGGAGAGGTTATACTAGCTTTAAGAGAAGTATAGTCACAACTTCCAGTCTGAACACTAGATAATATTATAAGGAGGCTTTGAAAACTCGACTTGAAAACATGTAAACCAAACTCGTGTGCGGCTCAACGAGCATAACCGAGTAGGGACTGGCTCTATAAAGCAGTCTGATTGGCTGAGAATATAGATCGAGTTTTTAAGACCAATGACTAAACAAGGTAAAGAAAAACCAACATAATTCCAGATTAATTTTCGAAACTCAAGTTAACGTTTTGAAGAAAAATAGGTAATAAACAGTCAACTTAACTTGCGAGGTCTAACTCTTTGCCTTGTTCTCTTCACAGCCGCACCGGACTACCTCATTCCTTTGATTGCATCACTCGTGGTGTTGGCGGCCATTCTTTTACTAATACTGTGCATCAGAGGAAAGTGGAGGGAAAGTCAACGAGCGAAAAGAGAAACACGTTTAGCTGCAAGACCTACACTGAAAAAGAAACGAAATACAACACAGGAGAAGCCATTGACTACTGCTAGAACTTACTATAATCAGACTTCCACGGAGTCTACGACTTCTTCGTCCTCGACATCCACGTCGACGCATTCAACGGAGCTAAGAAACTTTGAGTATAATCGGGAGAGTTTGCTCGACTCCACGCCCTCTGTGTGTTCTACGCCACAAGTATTGTCTCCACCCCTCTCCCCCAAGGAGGAAGGCGCAAAAGACGAATGGAGGAGATTTCGAGTGCAACGGAACAGTACGCAAATAGAGATAATCGTATAAGAAATTAATAGTGATAATTGCATATCCATCCATAAATAATTTAAAGAAAGGAATGAAACAATTTACACTGTTGTTAATTTATTGTTCCCACGAAAAAAAAGTGTAGCTTTTGAAAGCAATTTTATAACTCCAACAGTTAAAATATGGCGGCTATAAAATTTATTTATCATAGACAAATGTTTTAAAAGTATCAGTAAATATCTGGGGATGGTTTCGTTGAAAGGCCGACTTGTAAATAATACAACAAAGAAAGAAGTATTTAAGTGGTTTTTAACGCTGTAAATATGTAAACAATTAATTTAATATTTAAATGGCCATGTAGTTCGATATGAACGAAGGTGAGTCCAACACATTATTGTGTAAAAACGTATACTTCTCAACGATTTAATGTTGGTTCAAGTTAGCTGTTAACAGTTAAGAGTAAGTTTTGAAAGTGCATTTTGTAGCCACATAGTTTTTTAAAAATAACGTTAAAAATAGACTGTAGAACAGTTTCCCTTGTTTAATTAACTGTAACCCGTGGTGGTTTGTTGACAAGGTAAACTTGCCAGATTATTTTATATAGAACGAGGCTGCAGGCCACTCCGACTTGGATTTTTCTAAAAGTAAAAGTAAATTTGTTAAAGGTTTCAGATGGCCCAAGAGTATTTTTGTAAATTTCTCAGTTCGGACCCATCTGTCTGGGCCTGAGTCCTAAACCGCCAAGTTTTTAAGCTTACGTTTGGTGTTATGTTTTTTGTTTATAATATGATTTGTATATTTGCTTATCTGGTCTGCTAAGCCTCTTAATTCTCGCATCTATCTGTCAATACTTTGTGTGTTCACTATCCCATAGTCACATTAGTGTTTCATGACTTCGTCATAGCTGGTTACGTAATTACTACGTGACTCGCTTTCGGTCACGTTAGCATCGCGTGGCCGAGTTGCA
The DNA here is from genome assembly GCF_964205215.1 of Stylophora pistillata. Lineage (NCBI taxonomy): Eukaryota > Metazoa > Cnidaria > Anthozoa > Scleractinia > Pocilloporidae > Stylophora > Stylophora pistillata. Next base: position 20,111,783 of record NC_142524.1, read on the forward strand.
TTAAATTGCTCGAGTGTTTAATACAATAACAGATTGAAATTATTTGAAATGTGAACACACTTTCATGCTTATCTAACACGCAAGGCTGAATTGTAAGCAGTCTCGTTGCTCGTGGAAATCCGAAGATGTCCCATAGCAACCGAAAAATACGAATACTTACTGGTTTCATTAAAAAATAAAAAAAAAAAACTGACGATTTTGACTTGCAACGAGATCCATTTGCGAATTTATAATGTAGCCATTGCAATGCGTTCAATTATATCTGAGTGCTATAAAGAGTACATATTTGCCCGTCAAAACTGGCTGTAATCGGCAAAAACTTGCAGTGCAAAATTAATTCTTGTAAAGAATTTCAGCCCAGTAAATTGTCAGTTTCTTAAGTAATCATTATAAAGCGCCCGCCGCCACCACTGATTAGGTTTCTCTCGTTAATCGCGAGAAGCTAATCTGTCGAACCTGGCTGAGTTAGTTTGATGTTTGAGTTCTTGTTCGTGGCATTAATAAACACAGTTATCGACCATTCTGCCTACTTGTCTTACTTTACTTTATACTAAAATCAGCTGCTACCCGTGAAATTTATCCTGCGAGTAGCAACTCATTATTAGCTAAAGTAAGAGCTCTTGAGAAACACGAGGGGCCTTTTTTTTTTCTTTTTTTCTTTTTTTTTTTTTTTTTGTGCTTGCGCATCGCACGCCCTTCGCAGCTCCTAACACTCTCCGCGCGCTTGTCTCGCGCTTTTCCCGCCCTTGACTTTTTCTTGCTTCATGCATGTCGCACGCTTGCCCTGCCCTTGACTTTTGTTTTCACCCTTCGCAGCCTCCTCGCGCTTGTCTCGCGCTTTGCCCGCCCTTGACTTTCGCTTGCCTCATGCAAGTCGCGCGCTCGCCCCGCCCTTGACTTTTGTTTTCACTGCGCTTGTCTCGTGCTTGTATCACGCATATCTCGCGCGTACCCAGCACTTACCTTGACTTGTCCCTGCTTGCAGAAGCAACTATAAACTAAGGGTTTCATGTGGTAAATGTCAATATTTCTTAGATCCATAGGTAAAACTGAACGGCCGAAATCGACCCCCCCCCCCCCCTCCCTCCCACTAAGTTCCAGAAATGATTCACGGGGATAACAAAACTTAATATCACGGACAATGCTGTTGAAACTACTAAGCTGAATTTTCTATTTTTTCAACCTTCGCTGATGTATCTTACTCTTCCTGGTCCCTTTCTTGCATTCAATGTTGTTTGATGAAGTGTCATTTTCCTTGGCAAACATGTCTAGGTGCATTTAGTTGGAAAGGATGAAACACGCGACTCGGGCAATTTCAGCGACTTCTGAAAACACAAGTAATATTAATCCTTAATTTTACTGAGCCCCATGCAATTATCTATACGAATCGATAAGGGCCTAAACGAAAATGATCACCCTCACAGCCACCTACCCGTCTGTCTGTCCCACACAAGGGTAACAAATGAGGGTGGCGCCACCCTCATTTGTTACCCTTGTGTGGGACAGACAGACTGGTAGGACTGGGTCTGGATGATACCGAGTGCAGGGGAGAAGTGTTGGAGGTCTGGGCGTGAGTGCATGGTAGAATGTCTAAATTCACTGTTTTACGACCTGTAGTTGAGCATTATTTTGTCATTGTGTGAAGCATAGACACGAAAATCATTCGTCGTATCGTTTTTAACTTCTCATGGTTTCTTCTCGGACGACTGGTAAGTGACTTCTTGGGTTTGGAGCCAGTATTCGAATTCGTTTGATGCATGAAATTACTTCGATCTCGTGGCGGAACCTCTTAAGAGCGTTCTGCACACTTTTGTTAGGTTTTTTGGTATTTCATTGTTAATTTATGGTTTTCTTTGATACATATTTTTCCGTATTTATGTTTATAATTTGCTTATTTTTCGGCCCAAGGTGATCAGCAAGCAATATTTCAGACCAATCCATAGATCGACACTATTTTTGACAGAAAACAGCATGAAATTACACGCGGTACATGCACAGTCTGCACGCGTTTATTGTACATGTTTACCTACGGTTCTTGATATAATTCTACCACCTCACCAGAATGGTACTTGATGCTGTCTTATAGGTTTTTTTTGTTAATTAATTCCAATGGTAGCTTATTTTGAGATCTAACAGAGCTCCATATTTAGACAGTAAGTCGTTAGGCCTACCCATACTTGCACCGTTAGAAGATACATTTTATTTATTGTTTTTATTTATATTTTTTCTTTGGTTAAAAGAGAGATTGTTATGATCAATTGCCCTATTCTTCCTTACATTTATGGACTAGAGAGCCTGGATACATGGGATCTGCTACATGTTCTCGCCTCCCTTCCTTACCCCTCCCCCCTTGAAAGACTTGTGATCATAAAATTGAGATATTTTGGGAGAAATATGTCTCAGTTTGATGTAGAAGGTTTCACTCAAGGTGCATACCTTTCCACCTTGTTAAACAAATGTAAGTAAGAGAAGGGTGGGTGGTTTATCTGAAAATCTGTTTGTGTGGCCCATGACTTACTCAGGGTTGTTGTTAAGTGCTGGTAGCCAGCAAAATTCGCCGGCTGAGAAAGAGGCAGTTGCTGGCTGAATTTTTGCTGGTAATCACTCGACAGATGAGTCTTGATTTTTGTACAGTTTAAATGGAAAAAAAATACCTTTCCATTTGAAAACTATATCTAAGCTGCAGAATTATTAAGGTGAAATGAAGTGTTGCTTTGAATTCACTGGTCTTAACTGATCTGTAGTGTCTCTCTCTCTTTTGGATCACCATTTTGCAAACTTAAAGCTTGGTAGCCTTACAGACAAGATGTTGCAAACGACTGGACACAACCGGCTGAATGGCTTACTCAACCAGCAGGCCATTTTCTTAGCTATAACGCTGCTTTCTCATCTGTTACAATAGATAACTTACCTAAGTAAAGATATTTTTGAGATGCAGACAGAAACTGGAAGAAGAGTGAAAATAATTTCTGGTGTGCTTGGCATAAATGGATCAACTATAAGGTTGTTGTTTTAGCATTTCAAACCAAATTGTGCTGAGCAAAAAGGTAACACAAGCACTGGATATGAGAACTTTTAACTTTTTGCTTCTTACTGTTTTATATGAACACTTGCACTCTAACTGTATGAAGTGGGGAAGGAGCAACTGAGAACCCTTCTATCACCTCATGTATTACTAAGTAATGGTGGCATATAACACAGTCTGAATAACTCAGAGTATTTCCTATCTGCTTACAAGAGATGTTGAATTTCTATTGAATATTTTAAACCTGGCAACATTCTTCTGTTGTTTTTTTCTTTTTTAGTTCACCGCTACATGGTATTAATACACATCGAGTAACTTAAGTATAAAAGCTCCGATGGAGACAACACTATGGTTCCTGTTACTGCTTCTCTATTGGTTGAGGCTTACGTCTTGTGAATACATTATCCAGACTTTTGATGGAGAAATTGGAGCCGGAAATTTTACCTATTTTACCTTGAAGAAAGAAGGAGAAGTAACTTTGATCCTTGAGAGCATAGAGGGTGATGCTGATATCTATGTTTCACAAGTGAATCTAAAGCCAGATTTTGAAGATTATGATCTCAAGTCTGCAACTTGCGGCGAAGACATTGTTACAATTCCCGGCACTTACAAGAGACCGATTGGAATCTCAGTGTTTGGCCACGTACATGCCCCTATATCTAGATACACTATGAAAGTGATAATGGACTATTCATCTGGAGATGAGAGTGAGAGATATCACGGTGACAGTGACGAGGCAGAGGAATCACTTATTTGGACAGTATTTGTCAACATTTTGAAGCTTATTCTAGAGATTCTTTTGTGAGCAGAGTGATTGAAGGTTTCCTTTCACAAGAACAGAAATTATTGTTCTCAGTTTTTTGGCAATTTATGAATATTACCTTCTTTGCATCAGTTCACTGGAGCTGTGTGACCTTGCCTTTTGACCTCAGTTGGAGAGAAGGCTTGTTTGCAAGCAGAAAAAGACTTATGAAGCCTTACAATAAAATCAGCTTTATATGATTTCCGGTCCTTGTAAAATTACCAAAAGATGGACATATGTTTTGTTCAAAACAAGACAATTTCAGTGGGTAAGGTTAGGGATAATTAGTTATGGGGTTAGTATCTGAGCATGATAACCCTTTAACTCCCGAGATCTGATTGTTAATTCTCCCCTCTAGCTGCTATACACTTCTCTGTTAATTAGTTGTGAGAATTTGGTGCTAGATCAAGATAACAACTTCCACCTGATAACTTTAAGTATTCTCATTATCTGTCTGCTGGATAAAGTATGAATATCATGGGGAGAAGTTACATGTTAATCACTTCAGGGAGTTAAAGGGTTGAGAGCAGTTTTCAGTTGAGTGTTAAAGATAATCTGGGATTTCTTTGTTTTTGCTTTATTTCAATCTTTGATTGGTCCAGAACCAGATCTGTGGTCTAGCAGTGCCTGGTGACCCCTGGCGCCTTACTTTTGCTCTTAGGCGACTCAAGAATCTTATTTTTTTTTTTCATAAAAAGCATATGCTGGGCACCCTGGATTTAACAGTTTCAGAGTACTGGGCTGCCTTCAATTTTTCGTAAAGCACAGCCTTGCAGAACACTTGCGCTACTCTCTCAACCAATTGTGCCCTGGTTGCCTGCATTTTCCCACGCTTTAGACAGTTTGATTGTTTTTACTTTGAGTTTTTATTGGCTCTTTAAAGTGCACCTAAACCCAAAATTTTTTTTTTGCTTAACGAAATAAGCTTATTTTTTGGAGTATTTATGTGCAAAAATTTTTTAATTTTCTCAAATCTTTAATTTTCTATGCCCAGTCAAAATACGGAAAATCGGCCGCCATCTTGCCCCACGACCGAGTTTAAAGAAGAATGGCTCTAGCGGGTAATGTGACGTCAAATCGAGAACATGAAAGTCTGCATCTCACACATTTTCACTTGTTTGGGAAGATTGTCGTCGATATTGTCCGAAATATGCCGACCAGGTGTGTTGTATGAAGAATGTATGAAGCGCGATACCCTCTTGCAAATTTCGCACGTTGCTACAACACACTTAGTTGGCATATTTTCGGACAATTATCGACTACAACCTTCCCAAACAAGTGAAAATGTGTGAAATGCAGACTTTCGTGTTCTCAATTTGACGTCACATTACCCACTAAAGCCATTCCTCTTTAAACTCGGTCGTGGGGCAAGATGGCGGCCGATTTTCCGTATTTTGACTGGGCATAGAAAATTGAAGATTTGAGCAAATAAAAAAATTTTTGCGCAGAAATACTCAAAGAAATAAGCTTACTTTGTTAAGTGAAAAAAATTTTTTGGGTGTAGGTGCACTTCAAGGTATTTTCCTTTCTTGTGATTGGCCAATGTGATCACTTTGATTTTGGTTTTACTTTACTCAAGTGAAAAGGGCACTGTCAGCAATGTATCAGTCAATAGGAGAAGAAGTAAGATATTTCCTCTCATCAGATTTTCAAAAGTTACAAAAATAATTTTTAAGACCCCAGAGAAACATTGATTACAACTTTGCCGATTAAACTGATGAGTAATTATTAAGTATTTTTGTTATTTTCATTATCTTACCCCTTTTACACCCTCACATCAGCACTCATTTTCTCCACACTGTTCTCTTTTTAATTCCTGTGGCACTGACAAGTAGAATTTGTTTGACAATCGGGAGCTTCTCAAAATAGTGATCATTTCCTTTCTTGTCATGATCTTAACTTTTGATTCAAGGGTGATATGATAAATTAAAAGCTAGACACTTGTTTAACGGGTTCAAGTCCAGTGAAGTGAGTTGATGATCTCAAGGTTCTCTCATGTCACAAATACCCTTGTAAGTGAACTGCTTTACTTAGCCACCTTGGCAAGACCCTGTTTGAATGTCAATAAAACCTAAATACAATTTGACACATTCCTAAAAGTATGATGTGGCATGGTACCACAGTGAAACCTGCTTTATTAGACTCTTTCAGCACACTCGCTAAATTCTGTCTGAATAAGGGTGTCTGTCTCATACAGGTTTAGTAATTCGCCCAACTGTTGTTAATAGCAAACCCCCAAATAAAATGAAGCAGGTAATCAGCCAGCGATCAAACCTGACCATTTCAAGTGAGTGATCAGAAGTAACCCTACACTACTTTGCTTCTTTGTGCATTACAGTCACTTCATAGACAACCACGCAATGAAAGAGCAGAGTGCAAAAAGAGGGGGGTGAAGGTTTTGGACAAGATGAATTAATCCTTACACCTTTTTACCCGTAGCAATAAAGGAAGTGATCACCAACTAAAGGAGCTCTTTATTGTTAACAAAATTCTCCTTGTCAGCACCTTAGAAATGTATGAAGCACAGTATGGAGAATATGCATACTGATATTAGGGTGGAAATGGTTAACTCCCAAGATCTAATGAGTATTTTCCCTTTTATCTTATTTACATTTCCATGTGAATTAAACAAGAGAATCTGGTGTTACATTTATATTAAGATGACGCCCTCTTGCTAATAAGCTTTAATGTGCGTTTTCATAACCTGTTTATGAGATAACATGTTGGAATTGTGAGGAGAGGTTTCAAAGGGTTTAAACAAAGATGAGAATCATTCTAACAGGGACTTTTGGGAGAGGAATGGCTATGAACAGGTACCCCAGCTTTACATACAAGACAAGAGCAGGTACCCCAGCTTTACAAGACAAGAGCATTATGACATTCAGTAATTTGTTTAAGGACACAATCTTAATGAGCAATAAATTTAATTCTGTTTTGTTGATTCTTGTATTAGGTTTTTATTATTGAAACAAGAGAAGGCAATTGAGGTCTGGGACAGAGAAACGATGATCACGCAACTTGCAAAAAATATTGATGGAATTTTGGAGTCAGATACACGATCGGCCCTTGCTGAGAACAATTATTATAAAATCTCCGATCATCTCTTACAAAAAGGGAAAACCTCTTTTAAAGACACACTTGTGAGGGAAAAAAAATATAATTTGAAGACAATAATGCGACGCAATCACTGAAGCCACACAGTGAGTCCTTTGTTCTCACATTGGCACGTAGGGTAACTAGCGGTTCGGCAGGGACATCCACCGATGACACAGAAATTTCAACGTCTGACAGAAAGTTTGGTTCGCGCTCTTAAGCCACTTGCTGACAATTTTAATAACATAAAGAGCACCTGGAATGGTATAAATAGCCTTATCAATGCCAACAAGGAAAAATCTCAGGTTATCTCATCGACAACTTGAAATGCCTTAATTAATGATAACAGTATAGCAACTGATCCTCTTGAGATTTCAAACACTTTTAAAGAGTATTTCTCTTCTGTTGGCCAAAAACTAGCGTCGCGTGTACCACCTTCTTCTCGTAGTTTTACTGAGTACTTGTCACCCAATAATAATCCTAATTCCTTCTTTTTAGATGCAGTCTCTCCCAGTCTCTCCCAGTCTCTCCCAGTCTCTCCAGTAGATATTGAATGAGAAATACTGTCTATTCCTCGAAACAAAACCAACGGTCTTTACTCTTGTCAAATCCATATTTTATCTGGTGCTAAACATATTATCTCTGCCCTCTATCCAATATTTTTAATATCTCTGTGCAAGGTGTCTATCCATCCAAATTAAAGCAAGCGAAAGTTATTCCTGTCTACACTGAAGTGACGATGTAACTGAACCCGGGAATTGTCGGCCTATTTCGCTATTATCTATTTTTAATAGAATATTTGAAAACTTGATGTAACATCAACTTAAAACCTTTCTTGACAAAAACGATATCTTATTTAAATCCCAGTATGGCTTTTGTGAAAAGCACTCGACTCAACACGCTGTTATTGACATTGTTAATATCATACAAAATAAAATTGATACCGTTAACCATTAAATCTTACTAAAAACGCTTGATCATTATGGTATCAGGGGCATCATTAATGACTGGTTTTCAGTTCCTCGTACCTTCTTGATCGTACACAAGTGACTGAATTAGATTCTAATCTAACCAACATTAATAATCCCGAAGCAGCTACCAAGAAAATAGGTGTTGCTTATCCCATCACCACAGAAAAGGTTTGACTGTGGATTTTGGTAGACCGAAATCTCCTGATTAACGCTAGGTAGTTCGTAGACTTGATCTGTGATATAGGTTTTGAATTGAGGGATGTTTTCTGACGTCACTTTAGCTCAAACATGAAAACGAGGTGATATAACAAATGAAAGATTTTTACCCATTTGTGGCTATAAAAAGATTCCAGATTGAACCAAACTTGTTGTAAACATTAATTACTGTTAAGGGAAAATGGTCATAATCATTTTGATGTGTTACGTGACATATCACGTGACACAATCCAACCAAAAACTGCTTTTTTTAAAGAAAAAAGGTCGGGGACGTCTACATCTTTTTTTTTGGACTGTAATAGTGTGAATCCTATGGAATTGAAATATATCTGTCAAGCAAGGGTCTTTTCGTTCTGCAGCATGCATTTTTTGCGTTTTGTGGTGAGTTTTCTGATGATAACTGGTAATAAGCCGCCTCAGGGTTCCCGGTTCATCAAGCAGCGGTAAACATACAAAGCCAATTTAAAGCGTTTCGAAGCAAAGTTATTGCTAAAATAGCTTGAAAAAAATTCAGTTTTACAGACCAAATGCCCAAAACATTATCCTTCAAATTCTATAGAATAGCTTATATCACATAGCTTAAGACTTAATTCCACCGAAATCAGAAAGGGCAATCCTTTGTAGTTGATTCTATACACGATCGACAGGATACAACTCAAGACTGTCTCAAACTTTAACTATGTTTACATAACTTGTTTCAATCTCTGCGATTTGTAACATATCCTTTGAAAAATAGGATATTAAAGCTACATTTGGAGGCTACTCGGTCTGCGAGGACGAATCTTCATCTTCATCGTCATCGTCAGTGTCTACTAGCGTTCCATGTGGATTGCTGCAGCTATCGACACTTCCCATGCACATGCAAGCCTCGGTGCAAGCCAAATTGATATTGGCACAGGAACAATTGCTCTCACGTGCTGATTTCTTACTCTGACGCGTCGTTAATTCCAGAAGGCTGCTCGGTGCTGGATCTTTTGTCACACAATGGGGCCTGAAGGTGTCCGCTATCTTCTCCCAGCCATTTTCCTCAGGGGGAGGCAGATCTGGTCTTGCTGTCAATGCCATTCTCCATATATAAGTTTGGTAGGTAGCTCTTCTTGCATATTGACAAATGCTATCAGAGGTAGGGGGCAAAAGTTCACAGTACTTGCTGATACGACAAATCATATGCCCAAGTGATCAGCCAGATGTTTCGAGCGCCACCCGGAAACAACTAGAAGACGAACGCAAAGTGTTATCTGTCGCTCAAGAAGTTATTCATTCAGCATCCAATTCCAAAGTGAAGTTACCTAAGCATATAATTAAGTCTCGCTATGGCAATCCACCACCTCTCAGGTTCCAAATTATTTATCACTCTCCTAAATCGCATGGGTCATTGCTTATCTTATGACGAAGTACAGGCAGTAGATACCAGTCTAGCGATGGAGGTCACAGCGTTGGTAGAGCAAATGGGGACGATCATACCGTCCAACATCAGTCCAGGCCCTTTCATCCAGATTGCTGCTGATAACAATGATATCAATTAAGAAATATTGGATGGTAAGAACACGACACATGCCACAACGATAGTGGTTTATCAGCGAAAGCAGTACGGCCCCCAGCCCCCTTCTACTTCGCATGGCGACCAAACAAGGCGCAGAAGGTCCCTGCATTCACCTGGCCCACTGTATGAGGTACAGGACTATTCAATGCACGGTAGACTGCGGCCTGTGGTCAAAGATTTTCTTGGTGTTGACGATAGAGAATGGTTTTCTGGGAAGAGCGAAGACCTAACAAGTACAACTGTGGACGACACTATCTGGGCGATTCTTCGAATCGAACTCTCACTTTTACTTAAGACAACTGTCTTAGAGGGAGCTAATCGTCAGCTTGTACCTAGTTGGAGTGCATTTAATGCCATATTGTATCCAGACATCCCCTGTTCCAACAACATCGGCTACTGTCCATTAATTGATGCTCCTTCAAAGGAGTTCAGCACAGTCTATACTGTCATGAAGCATGCCCAGCAAATAAGCCAGAGAGTTGGACAGTTGGAAGCTGTGATTACATTCGACCTCGCTATCTATGTAAATGCCAAGGGAATGCAATTCAAGTTTCCCGCCGAGTTTTCCAACACAGTATTACGCATGTGGTGTCCCTCAAGGCTCTGTTCTTGACCCTTTGTTATTCTTAATTTATATCAATGATTTTCATCACTCCTCTTCGAGATTTCGTGTTATCTTTTTGCAGATGACACAAATTTGTTGTATGCAGATAAAAATCTCAAGACCCTTGAAGAAACGGTTAATAGCGAATTGATCAAAGTTTCTGATTGGCTCGATGCAAATAAGCTAACTTGAAATGCTAAAAAATCTTTGTCATTTTTCGTCCTTATCAACGTAAACTGACCTTACGGTCAATATTCAAATGTTTGATAACTAGTAATCATTTTTTTACCTCTCTTGAATGTAAGGATCACATAAAAAATCTAGGTGTCTTATTGGATAGTCATTTGAGTTGGAAATTTCACATTGAAAATGTGGCACCAAAAATAAGTAGAATAATTGGAACTATTGCCCGCCTTCGGCATCTCGTACCTTTAACCACTCTATTAACTATTTATCGCTCTTTGATCCTCCCTTAACTATCCTATGGCGTGGCTGTTTGGGCCAAGCTGCTAAATCCCATTTACAAAAAATCTTCGTCCTACAAAAAACGTGATCTTCGGCTGATATATTTTTCTGAACCCAGACCACATGCGGTGCCTTTATTCATCTCCTCAAAAATCCTGCCCATAAATATGTTATACGTTGAATCAGTTTTCTCAATTATGTTTGACGTTAAAGCTACCGAAAACCTTAATCATGACACGAGGTTCTCTTCTTCCGGCAATTTTTCCATCGAGATTGAATCAAAGCCAGGGCTCTTCTGCTAGCTTCGGAGCTAAACTTTGGAAATCCATTTGCGATGCTCTTCGTCAACTCCCGAAGAGAGTTTTTAAAAAACTCTTTAAGGACATGTTATTTTCGTTCTTAGAGGCTGAGGATTATTATGTTGAATCGCTCCTTCCACTTCAAAAAATTATTAATTATAAACCGGCTTTATAATTTATATTCTACATTCTATAGTGTTTCTAGTTTCTTTTGTTTAGCCGGATGCAGTTATGTATACGAGTTTTAAGCGGCTCTCTTTTTCTGGATATGTCATTAATTTATGTTTAAGCTTTATTTGTAATCTATCACTACTGCTGTACCTCCTCGACTACCTCCTGCTATTTGCGGGCGTGAACGGTCTTCATAAATATGAAAGTTTGCTTGACAACCGATTAATGTTGATATCTTGTAAAACGTGTAGATTAGATTAATAATAATTAGATGCATAATAATAATTAAGTAGATGTCATAGTAGGTGTCATAGTAGGTGTCTGATAAAGTTTAAAGGTCTAATTAACAATTATTCCACGAGCGCGCGTTGGATATGAGATGATAAATAACCAACGAGGCGCATAGCGCCGAGTTGGCTATAATCGTCTCATATCCAACAAGCGCGAGTACTTGATCTGAAATGCTTGGAAAGCTATTGCGAATGTAGAAAAGACAGGGTTTGTACATGTATGACTGTTAAAATTGATACTTCCAGCAGTGTCCAAACTGATCCTAGGTTGCACAGGTTTCACTTCACCGCCCTCTGTGACTGGTCCAAAATAATCGCTCCTTGCTCTCGAACAATCACATTTAAAACTAAACCAACCATGACTCGCTCGTTCGTTTTTTCCTGCGTTCAAGTCATTTGATCGCTGTGACTTTGAATCCTCAAGGTTAAGGAGAAAATAATGCATGGTATAGAGGACAAGGTTTAATTGATTGGCTTGTCTGATTGTATTTGCTAATTTTTTACAACACTCTTATTAGCTGATCAGTGGGTTCTACTATAGAGAGTCTCGACCGCTCAATATAATTTCTCTTCAGGATCACCCACGAGTTTTCGTAAATCTACAGACATATCTCCAAGCGCATGCTCGAGACAGCCGGTGAAATGTAGGCTCGCTCTCCATAAGCTTTTCTCTCTCATTTCACATGAGAACTTCATATGTTTATGAAATTGCGATGTGAAAGGGCATTTGAAAAGAATTTGAACAGCAGGTGAAAATTTCATGTACTTCTCAAGTAGTTATTGAAGCCCACATTTGAAAACATGGACTTACGAATGTTCTTTAGAGCCCTGAATCTCGAGTCAATTCTCAAAGGCTACTTTTAAACTAAGTTCCTGGGGAGGGCTTGCGTAAAACGTGAGTTCCTTACTCCGACTACAGGTATATTTTGGCGCAACGAAACCGTTGATCTTTTGAGGTTGGGTTCAATTTAACTAAAGTGTTGGTAGATTTTTCTTGTTAACCTCATAACGAGGGTTGTCCTGTTCATGTGATTTACATCAATAGTAATACATTTTTGTTACTAAAAAAATCAGCCAGTTAAGCTGGAATTACGTTGAGTTGATGCTTACCTTTGTGTAGGCAATTGCTTAACGGCAGCATTACCTCGGTTACGCAGAAGAAGAAATTTGACCAGCCCTAAGTAAAAAGTGGTCATTGCTCAACTCCTGACGCCGCGCCCTCTAAAGGAATAGTCACATCAGAAAAGTAACAGAAAGATGGAGGTTTGAAGTTGGAAAATCATACGAACAGCCGCCTAATAGCCGCCTCCCGGTTAGCTAGATTGGTTAATTAGAGCGCCGGATTTTGTTGTGCGGGAGGTCGAGGGTTCGAGTCCCGGCTGGACCAATACTCATGGTCTTAAAATAAGTGAGGAGAATTTGCTACCTTTCTGTAATCAAGACATGGATAGATATTCCAATCTTCTCGGATAAGGACGAATAAACTGTACTACAGTCTGAGACTCCGTCTCCTGCAGGGTTCAGGGTAGGAGACGTTAATTTCCCACGCACGAGATTACTGTGTGGTGGATGTCCTCCCCTGGGTGGGATGGGTGGGTGTTGGCCCCGAAAAGCCCCCTATGGGGAGTGGTCAATTAACCTATGTATGTATATGTATGTATGTAACAGCTATGTAAGGTGAAGATTTAGTGCGTGATAATCAAATCGTCAAGTCGAGGAGCACAACTCATATTGAAAGAGCCTTATGAGTTCTGAATGTCTTATTGGTCTTCGCAGCCTCTCGCTTACTACATTTATAGACAACAAAAGGACCATCCTAGTACGATGAAAATCTTTCAATGTTTGTCCAACGTTTTTCTATTTTATGCATTGTGAAAAAAAAATCTGTAAAAAAGTTTGAAAACCTTAATTCATCCAAGGTGCGCACGTCAGGGAATAAAAACAATTACTATACACTAAAATAATGGATAGCGTTGAAGGTGCACTCTGATTGGCTATTCAAACTCCAGATATCCTTTGCTATTCACCTTCGACCAACGCGCGTGACTTTGCGCCCGAAAAAATTGCAGTCGTGGCAGGAATAAATGAGTTAAAATAATTTTTGTGCTATATTATCTCACGGTTTTTTCAATATATGATAAAAAAGATTTTCACCCTAGTGTCGGTGGCTAGCAGTAGATATTTACCTGGCCGCTTGGCGTTTTGTAAATTTCCACCACTAGCCACCTCGTCTTCGGCGATTGGTCGTTAATTACCATTTCATCTATTTTATCTTTTGCAAATGACACCTATTGACGGTAAATAATATACAGTGATGGTGGATGATGTGCGTTGAGCTTGCCACCAAGGTGCATTACACAGCGAATAAGTAAAATGACGTACATCAACGACGGTAAAGGATATCAAGTGTCGACAAAAGCGAATCCTGGTGATCCAACCGTTCCTTGGCAACGCTGGTTCCAAAGTTTTCAAACGTACTTGGTCGCATGTGGTTTGGACGACAAACCCGTTACTGACGCTCGTCGACGAGTAATTCTTTTACATTGCCTCGGCACCGAAGATCAGCGCGTATTTTCATCGCTCAATGCTGGCTCTGATTCGAACGAAGAATCTACAGCCGTCCTCCATCGACATTTCGGGCCTAAACATAGTTTAATTATGTCTCAGTATAAGTTTCGCCAAAGAAATCAACAGGCCGACGAATCGGTGATACAGTTCGTAGCGGCGTCGAGGGGACTCGCTACGTTCTGAAATTTTGGAAGCCTGTGTGAAGAAATGATACAGGATCGATAGACCGAATTCCTAATGGCGGACGGCTCGGGTCAGCCTCGGTACGAGAACATGAAAACGAGGCGGGTGAGGATAGAATTGAAAACTTACAGAAGAGCGTAAAGGTGAAAAACGCGAGTCAAAAACGTGATTTTGTTAAAGTTAGTTGCCTTTTTCTCTATGAATAAAGTAAATCGCCACAGAATCGATAATGTTGTGTTCCTCTTTGCGATCAAAAAGGATCCACCGGTCCAAACGGCGAGAAAGTTGGATTTTTTAGTATTCCAACAGAGAAGCATTAGAGGGAGCAATGGCTACACGCGATACGAAGAGAGCCGGGAAATCACTTCTCCATTACGGATTCCACAAAGGTTTGTTCGCTTCATTTTAAAGATGAACACCTTAAGAAGAGTTTTGGTATTGGGCGCTTAACGTACGTTCAAGGAGCAGTTGTTCCATCTGTTTTTGCTTGGAAGAGAAGTTCACCAAGGAAGAGACCTCTGCCTAAACTGACTCAGGGCTAGTTACCCTACAGGTGAGAAGAAGGCTCGAGCATCGCTAGATTTAAGTGCAGTTCCTAATCCTTTGTCAACAACATCGCAAGATATTAACAAAGATCCTGATCCTTCTTCGGAAACATGGCAAGATATGGGCGCAATTCCTGGTACGTCTTCAGAAACTGTTGGTTCAGAAATGATAGCAAGCGAAAATGTATCAGACGTGTCGGATAACCAGGGCTGGGTTGTTCAAAGATGGATTACGATAACCCAGGGTTAGTGTGAAATTTCATTTTAGATCTGAAAGCTTCATAAGAAAATTCAGTGTAATTCCATTTGTCTAAAATTTGATTATCGATTGTTCTAAAAAGAATTAGGAAAATCATTCCAAAACTGCTTTTGAACAGAGAAATATAGAAACCGGAATTAAAATTTAACCCTGGGTTAGCACAAATCGGCCTTTGAACAACTGGGCGCAGGTGTCCTACGAAGATCTTCAAAGACAACTTGCTGAAATGAAACAATTACTCGAAGAAAGTAAAGAAAAAATTGTACAATTTGAAGCCGAGGTGAAAAAAGTTAGGTTCCATGCTTCGAATCTTTCTGAAAAGTGTGAAAACTTGGAGAACAGAATTTTTAAGTTAAATAATTTTATTTCTGATGAAGATATGGCATCTTATACGGGCTTTCCGTCCTTTGGTGTTTTCGTGGCAACATACAATTACCTAAATCCAGGGAAAAGTGGAGAAAACATTCGATGTTGGCATTCAGTTCCCAGAGATGTAGGCCCAGAATATTACGAAAAGGATCCACAACTTGGTGTTGGAGCAGGAAAGCCAAGAACATCGAACCCTAAAGAGGAATATTTTCTCGTTATGTGCAGATTAAGGCAGGGATTTGCAGAACGCCACCTGGGACATTTATTTAAGATATCCCAAGCCACTGTCAGTAGAATTGTAATTTCATGGGTTAATTTCATGTATTTGAGGTTTGGGAAGTTGAACATATGGCCATCTAAAAAAGTGGTGGATGATACCATGCCTCAAGACTTCAAAAACAAATACCAGGACAATTATAGATTGCACCGAGGTAAAGTGTCAGATGCCAAGCAGTTTACTAGGTAACAGTGAGCTATTTAGCAGTTACAAGAACCATACAACTCTTAAAGGATTAATTGCTATTTCTCCTGCTGGGCATATATCCTTTATAAGTCAACTATACACAGGCAGCATCTCTGACAAGGAAATTACAGAGCGAAGTGGATTCCTAGACCTCCCTTTTGATGACAGTGATCTGTAATGGCAGACAAAGGCTTCACCATCCAAGATCTACTACCTGTTGGTTTGTCCCTCAATATCCCACCATTTTTGGGCAGTTCTTCCCAGATGCCTGCTGATGATGGTGTTAAAACTCAAAACATTGCATCTCTCAGAATTCATGTTGAGAGAGCAATAAATGAAATTTAAAATTTTCACATCTGGGATGGTGTACTTCCTCTCAGCCTATTTGGCATTGTAAATCAGATGTGGACTGTCTGTGGTCATCTTTGTAATGTTCAGGAACCAATTATATCTTAGGAATGCAGAAAACTATAATATACCTTAGTTGATCGAAGGCAAAGTCTTGTTACATACGGCATCAAGGTATAGAAATCATAAGTATTATAAATGAAATCATCTTTGGAGAATATGATCAGTCCACTTGTCAATAATTATGACCTTGTAAGTGTAGCCTCATTTTGTTTACACTTATACTCTGAGACAGCAAAAGAAATAAAATGCTGGAAATAATAAGCATTGAGCCTGTCACTCATATTGTCCCAGAATTGTTGATCAAATTTGATTCTCTGGATTGACATTCCTTTTAGTGTATAAACAACAAAGTCACACCAAGCAGCACCAGTTATTGCCATTTGGCCCTGGACTTGAGCATAGTACTCCTGATTAGTTTTTAAATAGCACTGATCACGTACTTGTTCACAAAAAAATTTTGGATCAGTGCAAGCATCCAGTGGGGTTACAGCAGATGTTGTAGATGGGCATTTAACTTCTAAAATTCCAAAAGGCTGACTACAGCCAAAGTCAATGACTTTGCCATCGGGAGTGGCTGCAAAGATGGGCATATCTTTTGAAATAACCAGCCCACACTTAAGTACTGCAACTGGAGTTTTCCTACCATTCATGAATTTTTGGTATTCAAGAATGGCAGTTTGTTTCATACTTTCTCCCATGTGCAGTATGTCTACTTGAAAACTCCTTGGGATGCATAATTTCTGTAGCAAAAGTGTTATGATTTCTCTGCCTTCTAGAAATCAGATGAAACCTTGAGGCTGTGAACCTGAACCGTCTCTCATCACTCCATCTCTCACTGCTTGCCTGCTCTCTTGTTTCTGCTTCGATTTTGTTTAGTATATCCTCATCAACCTCAAGTGAAGATAAAAATATTCTTTCTTCACTAGAAAGTGTCTGAATAAACTCTAGCTGTAGTACATTTCAAAGGAAATCGTGGGTAGCTGTTTATGTCAAAATTTGGATTAGGGCATGTTGTAATTGCACTTATATTGACATACACAGCAAAGTTAGACTCTGCATAAGACAATTGATAACTGTTTGTAGAGCCAACAGGACTAATACCAAATTTGGTCTGCACCATACTGTTGGGTGTACTTAAGACCAGAGTGGCAATTCCTATCTTGGGATTTATGGCTGCAACCTCATTTCTGAACTTCTCTTCCTCTGTAATATCAAGTTTTGTTTGTTTTCTGGCCTCATAAAGTTGACAAGAAATTGCCTTGCCAGACTGCTCATCATCAAGCTTCCTTTTTGCTACAACTAAATCCATCACTGGCTGGGGGTAAACTGAATCACTTCTGCCTCTTTTATGCCAAGTTTGCAAAGTTGATGTACATGCCAGAGAAGGATTTTCATCTAATTCATCATCGAGATCTTCATTTGTTTTGCTCTCAGTGAGTATTTACATATTTTCAACATGAGAGCTAGTATGTGATTACAATAACCAACTTTTCCTGCAGCACATGTACAAGTGGC